>NC_052170.1:14145738-14233238 GCF_902713615.1 Scyliorhinus canicula
AAGGGGGTGATGGAGGAGTGTGTGTGTGTGTGTGTGTGTGTGTGTGTGTGTGTGTGTGAGTGAGAGGGGGGGGGATGTGCAAGGGGGTGATGGAGGAGCGTGTGTGTGTGAGGGGGGATGTGCAAGGGGGTGATGGAGGAGCGTGTGTGTGTGAGGGGGGGGTGGGCAAGGGGGTGATGGAGGAGCGTGTGTGAGAGAGGGGGATGGGCAAGGGGGTGATGGAGGAGTGTGTGTGTGTGTGTGTGGGGGGATGTGCAAGGGGGTGATGGAGGAGCATGTGTGAGGGGGGGATGTGCAAGGGGGTGATGGAGGAGCGTGTGTGTGTGCGTGCGTGTGTGTGAGGGGGGGGATGTGCAAGGGGGTGATGGAGGAGCGTTTGTGTGTGAGGGGGGATGTGTAAGGGGGTGATGGAGAAGCGTGTGTGTGTGTGTGAGGGGGGATGTGCAAGGGGGTGATGGAGGAGCGTGTGTGCGCGCGAGGGGTAGGGGTGGGGGGAGTGAGGTATTTCTGGAGCACCTTCATTGCAGTGTTAATATCAGCCTACTTGTGACATTAATAAAGATTATTCTAGAGGAGCTGGTAAGAAGGGGGACAGATTGGACTGATGGTGAAAGGCTTTCCCTTCCATCCAGCATTCACGTTGCTGTGCCGAGCAGTGTACAATCCGGTGATGGATACTGTACATCGGGTGCCAGCCACTCAGCACACGGTTGATTTCCCCCAAAACTCTTACGCAACGATTAGGAAGCCAAGGTTCCTCTTTTGAAAGTGCACCACAATCAGCTCCATTACATAACCTTCTGCTGCTTCATGTACAAATCTTTACTTGGCATCTGGACAGGGAGGGGAAGAGCTTTCACAGACCACTCTGCCTTTGTCTTTTAAACAGGTGGAATGAGGTTATATCCAGGAAAAAAAAATAACTGGCAGCAAGTTAAATGTCACAATCACTAGTGCCTGGGTTGTAATGCTATTTTTACACCCGATTTTATAACTAACAGCATTGTTTAAATCGCTTCCCTATTGTCAGCTTAAAAATAGATATTAAATACAGACTAGTGAACAAGGGTCACCGTTCCAAGTGATTCAAGTTAGGACAGACAGCACAGAGCTAGCCCGTCAGCCCAACCAGTCCACGGCAGCAAAGGTACAGCCTCGGCAGATTTCTGTGCTCATTTACGGGGATGGCAGAGTGGTTAGCACTGCTGCCTCACAGCTCCAGGGTCCCAGGTTCGATTGCCCGCCGGGTCACTGTCTGTGCGGAGTTTGCACATTCTCCCCGTGTCTGCGTGGGGTTCCCTCCGGGTGCTCCAGTTTCCTCCCACAGTCCAAAGATGTGCAGGTTAGGTGGATTGGCCGTGCTCAGCTTGAAGTGTCTAAAGCAGGGGTGGGCAAACTGTTCCATGCAAGGGCTACATTCAGAAATTCACAATTTTAAGGGGCCGCATAGTATATTAAGTAAAATAATTACTTCACCCGGTTATGATTCTGGGTGCCTCATATAGAACATAGAACAGTACAGCACAGAACAGGCCCTTCGGCCCTCGACGTTGTGCCAAGCAATGATCACCCTACTCAAGTCAACGTATCCACCCTATACCAGTAAGTAACCCAACAGCCCCCCCCCATTAACCTTAAAAAAAAATAATTAAACATTTTTATTTAAAAAAAAATTTTTTTTTAGTGACTTGGTGGGCCGCATAAAGACCTTTGGCGGGCCGCATGCGGCCCGCGGGCCGTAGTTTGCCCACCCCTGATCTAAAGGATAGGTAGGGTCACGAGTATGCCGGGGGGCGGCCTAGCTGGGCTGCTCTTTCGGAGGGTCAGTGCTGACTCGATGGGATGAATGGCCTCCTTGGGATTCTACGCTGATGATGATATTACACGATGGATATGAATTCAGAGTCAAACTCACGAGCTTTGGCAGTCTCTTCAAGGACTCCCACAAGGACTGCCCCCTATGTGTAACAAGAGGGCATGACAGCCCATCGCCTCCACGTTCATTGTTGCAACGGGAGTGTTGATCAAATGGGACAATGGCGCGGCAAAATCCCGTCAGCGAAACGGCGAGGCTTCAGAATTAAGAAAGAAACTGGGGGTGAAAACAGAGCGGGTCAGTCAGACTTTTTTTCAAATCCATTCACGGGATGTGGGCGTCGCTGGCTCAGCCAGCATTTGTTGCCCATCCCCAATTGCCCTTGAGAAGGTGACGGTGAACTGCCTTCTTGAACAGCGACAGTCCCTGAGGAAGGAAGAGGATTGGCTCACATCCTAAGGCAGCACGGTAGCATGGTGGTTAGCATAAATGCTTCACAGCTCCAGGGTCCCAGGTTCGATTCCCGGCTGGGTCACTGTCTGTGCGGAGTCTGCACATCCTCCCCGTGTGTGTGTGTGGGTTTCCTCCGGGTGCTCCGGTTTCCTCCCACAGTCCAAAGATGTGCGGGTTAGGTGGATTGGCCATGCTAAATTGCCCGTAGTGTCCTAAAAAGTAAGGTTAAGTGGGGGGTTGTTGGGTTACGGGTATAGGGTGGATACGTGGGTTTGAGTAGGGTGATCATTGCTCGGCACAACATCGAGGGCCGAAGGGCCTGTTCTGTGCTGTACTGTTCTATGTCTAACCATAACTGCTCCTGACAGGTCACAGTTGTTTGAGATTTTATGGCAGGTTGGATTTTAGGCTTCCAACAGTCGGAAGCTAGGAGTTCCGCGTGCGGCGTGTACCTCACTGACTCCCCAAACTCCTGTCCACCATCTACAAGACACATGTCAAGATGGAATCCTCTCCACTTGCCTGGATGAGCGCAGCTCCAACAACACAAGAAGCTCGACACCATCCAGGGCAAAGCAGCCCCGCTTGGTTGGTACCCCACCCACCCCCTTCCCCATTCTCTCCCTCAACCACCGGCGTAGAGGCAGCCCTGTATACCACCGCAGAAACTCACCAAGGCTCCTTAGACAGCACCTTCCAAACCCACGACCTCCGCCATTAATGACAAGGGCAGCAGACGCATGGGAACTCCACCATGCCTTCCAGGTCACACAATATCCCGATTTGGAAATATGTCGGCCGTTCCTTCACTGTCGCTGGGTCAAAATCCTGAACTCCTCTCCCTCACTTGGACAGGATGAACCTGTTTCCCCTTGTGCAGTGTTCTTCAAGCTTGTTTTTCCGGGGACCCATTTTTACCAACCGGCCAACCTTCGGGATCCAACCCGGCCGACCTGTGCGACCCACGCCGGCCGACCTGAGTGACCCACGCCGGCCGACCTGAGTGACCCACCATTTTCTCTTATCTTGTTTGCTGCTGACAAAAATGGAGGAAATGGTTTTGGGTCCCTTTGGCCCTCGTACACGCTCCTCCAATGGAACCTGTTGGATGAAGGTAAAGCCTTCCGGTGTCGGAAAGTATGGAGTCTCCACCTGTCCAAATTTTTTTCCTGTAAAACTTTATCAAATAAACCTCCTCCCCAAACTTGTAAAAAAAAACTAAAATTAGTAAAATAAATGAAAAAAATGAATAAAACACCGCCGAATATGTAAAAAAAAAATGAAAATTAAATGAATAAAATAAATGAATAAAAACCACTACAGAACTTGTAAAACAAAAAGCTGCAACCATTTTTAAAAATAGCATCCGCACTGCACGTGTGCCCGGTCGGGCGCGCAATCGTAATGTGGCCAAAATTTTTTTAAACACGTTCGCAGAATTCGCACGCGCGCCGATCATCGTGCGTGCCTGCGCAATGCGGCCGAATTTGTTTTCAACATGTTCGCGGCCGCTTGAAGCCGGCGTTATGAAAAGCCAGCTGCTGCGCAGGGATTTGCGCGATCGGGAGCGCCGCGGACAACGGCTCCGCGACCCTCCTGCGGGTCGCTCCCCCGACTTTGAAGAACACTGCCCTAGTGGAAGAGTCAATTAGCAGATTGAAGGTGATTGGTCGAAGGATTAGAGGGGACATATAGTGATCACAGACAGGTCTGAGGCGAGTGGATAAAGAATCCTAACCGGGTACGAGGTGTCGGTTTCAAACCTTCCCGACTTTTATATCAAAGTCTATTAACCGGTGTGGTAAACCACTGTTAGTATATTATATGCATTTGTGGTAAACTGTTACTGTACTACACGTATTGTGGTAAACCACTGCCTGATGGCTTCGCCTGTGGCTCCTCCCCTCGGGCTCAGTATAATGGTGGCTGACCTCCGGCCCTGCCCCAGTTTGGGATCAGAGGTCAGGAGGCTTCCTCTTTAGCTTATTAAAGCCACAGTTTTGTTCACTACTCGTCTTTGCTGTGACCAGCAGAACCAAGGATCAGGTGCTGAAAGTGGGGATTAATCTTCATCGGTGTCACAAGTAGGCTTACATTAAGACCGCAATGAAGTGAAAAGCCCCTAGTTCGGGTACGCAGAGGGAATGTCCAG
Organism: Scyliorhinus canicula; assembly: GCF_902713615.1. Taxonomy (NCBI): domain Eukaryota; kingdom Metazoa; phylum Chordata; class Chondrichthyes; order Carcharhiniformes; family Scyliorhinidae; genus Scyliorhinus; species Scyliorhinus canicula. Next base: position 14,150,160 of record NC_052170.1, read on the forward strand.
ATCACCTAACAAGCACATCTTTCGGGACTTGTGGGAGGAAACCGGAGCACCCGGAGGAAACCCACGCAGACACGGGGAGAACATGCAGACTCCGCACTGACAGTGACCCCAAGCCAGGAACGGAGCCCAGGACCCTGGAGCGGTGAAGCAACAGTGCTAGCCACTGCTACCGAAATTGGGTAGCTAGTTCATTTTTTTTGGCCGGCGCTAGCCCGATGGGCTGAATGGCCTCCTTCTGTAGAACTACATCTACGGTTCTATGGCTCCAACATCGCTGCGTGGATATATCCACAGGGACTGAAGCGGTTCAAGGCCGGAGGCAACTCACCCACTCCTCTGGGGCAATTAGGGCAGGGTAATAAATGCTGACCCAGCCAGTGACATCCATGACCCAGGAACAAATTTTAAAAAAGCTTTTTTGATTCAATTTTGTTCAAAATTGCTCTCATTACCACAGGCGCAGTGGAGGCAAGTTGCACATTCAAAACTCTCACTCGATATAGAAGTTTCCCTCTGAACTGCCTCGTTTCATCAGTGATTGCCTTATCTTTATGGCCACTGATTCTGGTCTCCCGCACAAATAGAAACGTCTACCCTTTCGAACTCCTTCATAATAATTTAAAGATATCTATTCAGCCGCCTCCCTCCCCCCCCCCCCCCCCCCCCCCACCCCCACCCCCCTCTGTCAGCCATTTCCTAGTTTCTCCCCTCGTGGGAGAGTCTAGGACCAGAGGGCAGAATCGCAGAGTAAGGGGGTCGTCCATTTCAGACAGAGATGAGGAGGAATTTCTTCTATCAGAGGGTGGTGAATCTGTGGAATTCTTTACCGCAGAGAGCTGCACAGGCTGGGTCGTTCAGTATGTCCGAGGACGAGATAGATTTTTAATCCATGAGGTAATCAAGGGTTATGGGGATAAAGCAGGAAAGTGGAGTTGAGGATTGTCACACAAAATCAGCCATGATCACAAACCGATGGGCCGAATGGTCTACTTCCGCTCCTACATCCGACAGCCTCTCATCGAGAGGAACGCGGCCTGGCCTCCTCAATCTTTCCTGACAACTGATAAGTCTGACAACAGTTTTGCGTACAAAATGTGACCCGATCTGTCCTTTTATTATTTAAATGTTGCTGAACGTTTCCCACACATTCCTGTCCACGAAATGTAGAACCAGGATTTGCAGAGCCTCTGAAGGTTAGGGAATCCGGGAAACATATGGTGACGGCGTTTATTTTTAGAGAGCTAAAGGAGTCGAAATGTATTACACTCTGGAACGGCGTCGCACTCCAAACTGAGCAAGGGTTGAAACTTTGCTCACTTGCACGTCGGGTCTTGCGCATCCCTGCATTCATTTAGCGCCTCTCAATCCGAGAACGATTGGGAAGAGCAGTCACTGCGTAATGGCGGGAAGTGCACTTTCGCGCATGCACCACAAGATCACTCCTCCCTCCCCCCCCCCCCCCCCCCCCCCACCAACAATCAGCTGGCCAACCCGCTTGCCTGTTGTTTCGGAGGCCTTGCTCAATCACGTCACAGTTCTACGATTAGCCTCTGGGGTAGTGGAATTTGCTGGGGTGGTGAGGGAGAGGTGGTTGGTGTTGGGGGCGTACATTCCCACCAGGGGGCCCCCCCACAACTGATTGCTGGTCAAAGACGCCCACTGGGAAGCATACGCAGACGCCAACTGAGGTAGGTTCAAGGTCAACGGGGATGTCCTTCAAAGGTTGAATAGCCTCCCAGGCAGGCCAAGTTACCAGATGCAAGTGGAGCATCTATGGAACCGTATCCCCAAAATAAGTCCGTACCGTTGACGGGGCGGCACACGCGGTGGCAAACATGAGTGAGTGGTAGCTTGGCTGGGAGTTGGTAACACTTTTGCCCCCCTCCCCCTACCTCCCACCCAGAGTTACATCATGGTTCCAAGCCTCACTTCTACTTCGGAGACTTGACCACAGCATCCAGGACAATGTTGTGGTACAGAACCATTGGAAGTACTGTCTTTCAGATAAGCTCATAGACAAAGGCCCAGTCTGCCTACTCTGATGGGCATCAAGGATCCCATAATGCTATCACAAAGAACAGGGGTCTTCACCCTGGCTAATTCCTCTGCCAGACTTTTTTTTAATTCATTCTTGGGATGTGGGGGTCGCTGGCTAGGCCAGCCTTTATTGCCCATTCCCAATTGCCCCTTGGTGGCGAGCGGCCTTATTGAGCAGCCTCAGTCCATGTGACGGTACACCCACAGTGCTGTTAGGGAGGGAGTTCGAGGATGTTGCCCCGGCGACAGTGAAGGAACGGCCGATATATTTCCAAGTCAGAGTGGCAAGTGGCTTGGAGGGGAACCTCCAGGTGGTGTGGTTCCCAGGTATCTGCTGCTCTTGTCCTTCGAGATGGTAGTGGTCATGGGTTTGGAAGCTGCTGCCAAAAGATTGGCCATTACCTAATTGCTGGGGGGGGGGGGGGGGTCCAAGTGCAATGGGGTAGCCTGGGAATGGGCGGGGGGTTGGGGAGGTCAAGGGCACTGGGGCAGCCTGGGAATCGGGGGGGGGGGGGGGGGGTCCAGTGCAATGGGGTAGCCTGGGAACCGGGGGGGGGGGTCAAGGGGGCAGCCTGGGAATGGGGGGGGTCCAAGTCCAATGGGGCAGCCTGGGAATGGGGGGGGGGGGCCAAGGGGGCAGCCTGGGAATGGGGGGAGTTCAAGGGCAATGGGGCAGCCTGGGAATGGGGGGTGTGGTCAAGGGCAATGGGCAGCCTGGGAATTTGGCGGGGGGGGGGGGGGGGAGGTCAAGGGCAATGGGGCAGCCTGGGAATTGGGGGGGGGGGGGGGGGGGAGGTCAAGGGCAATGGGGCAGCCTGGGAATTGAAGGGTATTACATAAATACAAACTTCTTCTTTCTAATTCCGAACAAGTTAGGTTTTAAACCTCTGGGGGTTAAATAGAAAACTGGTTACCACAAAATAAAATATGTCCTGAGGCAATATCTCCTCAGGTTAACATTGATTCAAATCCTGCAATCCATTCCTTTCTGCAGTCCACTCCAATTCCAATTCTCCTCACACCGAGTGATGCACAAAGGCAAACTTTTGTCTTTTCCCATAGCGAGTTACACCCGGAACAGGTCGCTCGTCTGTCGTCGAGGGATTATGGCTATGGGTCACCACTCCACATCAAGCAGAGCTGACCACAAGTCTCTCCCACTCTTACCAGTAGTCACTAGCATGTCTGGAAGGATTTACAGGTTGGCACACTCAACCTGTTTGGCCTCATGATCAACGCACCTTCTCTGGCCATCAAGTCCTGCAGTGGGACACAAACCCCCCCCCCCCCCCCCCAGCGTCGTGCTCAGAGGCAGGGACACTTACCCACTGCACAGGATCCCCAATCCTGCAGGGGCTGGTTTAGCACAGGTCTAAATAGCTGGCTTTTAAAGCAAACCAAGGCAGGCCAGCAGCAGGTTCAATTCCCATACCAGCCTCCCCGAACAGGCGCCGGAATGGGTTCAATTCCCATACCAGCCTCCCCGAACAGGCGCCGGAATGGGTTCAATTCCCATACCAGCCTCCCCGAACAGGTGCCGGAATGTGGCGACTAGGGGCTTTTCACAGTAACTTCATTTGAAGCCTACTTGTGACAATAAGCCATTTTCACTTCATTTCCTGCAGTCGCACAGACCTGAACTCTTCAAAACAAGTTCAAAACAGCTAGAACTGGGCGCTAATCTCCATTCAGAATTACTTGACAATCCTGTTTACTTAATGACTGACTCCAGTGCACTCTGACGCTTATTCTGGACTGAATTGAAGAGCAGAAGACGATCCAGATCGACAACCTGAATACTATTGCACTTTCTGTAATGGCCATTTTGAAACGTTCTTTCAAATATTTTACGAATTAAAAAGGTGTATTTTTGCAGCAAAAGAAAAAAAAAATCAATTAATACCTCCCTGGTTAACTTTTCGGAGTGTGTTTAATGATTAACTTTTGTGTAAAATTCCTGGTTAAAACCAGATACAAAATAATCTCAAGAACTTGTTCAAACATCAGTAACCACAAGCCACATAAAAATTCCCCATTCAGGGGCAGCACAGTGGGTTAGCCCTGCAGCCTCACGGCGCCGAGGTCCCAGGTTCGATCCCGGCTCTGGGTCACTGTCCGTGTAGAGTTTGCACATTCTCCCCGTGTCTGCGTGGGTCTCACCCCCACAACCCAAAGATGGGCAGGATAGGTGGATTGGTCATTCTAAATAGCCCCTTATTGGAAAAAATTAATTGGGTACACTAAATTTATATATTTTTTAAAATTCCCCATTCAGGAATCGTCATTATCCAAGTAAGGAATGGTTCCAATATAGGAGTCGGTTTCTATTTAAAGTTCCTTTGTTACTTCTTCACATATCCCTGCTCTGAATGGGTAACTAATTCTGGTTGTCATACACATGCAATCCCAGTGTTAATGGGTGCCAAGCTTCCATTCCCAAATTGCAAATAGCCAGATTACAGGCAAGAATGAATGAATGAATTAATTAATTAATTAGAGTTCCCACCCCATTCTAGCACACCCTGGAAGAAATTGGTTATTCACCTTCAAATTCAAAGCACATCAAGCAAAGACACCAATAACCTTGGCAGATACATAGTTAAATCAGGAAGCCTTCATTTTTTTTCCAGATGTACTCCCACGCAACCCAACGTGCAATGTTTTATCTCTATAATTGCGAGTAAAGTTTAATAATAGAACAAGCAAGATACAAGTCCACTCTTCCTGTCGTTGAGCTCCCAAAATAAACTGCCTAATCAGCCTGTCTCTCTCTCTCTCTCTCCCTGAGCTTGCAATCAATCTAATAGTTTCATTCCTGATAATAAAACCATGCATGCAAATTGACAAGAAATCAAACATTAACAATTAAATACATGGATGATTATTAGGGTTACAAAAACACACGTCCCCTGAAGAGTATTGTTTTGAGGGGTTCTGTATGTAAATAAGCAAATATATATCACAAGTCTTTCTCTCTCTCAGACACACACACACACACACACACCCTACCTACAAATCGAGTATAACTCTCCGCCACTTAAATCAGATCAATGTCCCAGACATCTCCACCACACTGACCCACTTCACACGGAATTGAGACAGAAAACAAAAAAGGTGTTTGACCATTGCCAAGGCTGGAGGAAATTAGCCTGGCAAGAACTGAACGGGAGGGAGGGAGGGAGACAAGATTCACCAGCAACCCATGCACAACGCTGAGATTCCACATTGTACCTTCTGCTAAGAATGAACACAAAGCGCCCACAAACGTGAAGTGCCCTGGATTCCTTTTCTAAATACATTACACACACATTTCTGCATATATTATCAGAGAGGTGTTTGTTTTGCTGGCTGTCTTGCCTGTGCGCATCTTGGAATGAAGTACCTTGTATATTTCCTGGCTGTGTCCTTTGCTGCCTTCTGTGTTGTACCTTTTGCCTTCTTCATTGCCAGCAACTGCGGGGATATGTGTTAGTAGGTCGCTAGTTGCATAACAACCACTTAACTGCCTAGTCACGTTTAAGCTGGTCTTTTTTTCCCCTCTCTCTCTCTCTTTTCCCGCAGTAAACCTAGGCAGGAAGCCAAAAGAGCTGGAGGAGTAAAAAGAGACTCCTATCGCCAAGACTGAGGGGAGGGGAGTGGGTGATGTGTACAAGGGAAACACACACAATGGGAGGAGGGGGGGGGGTGTGAAGGGAAAGGCTGATCCAACTGAAATGGAAATAAATGGCAATTTAAAGGCAATTGGTTATAGCCTCCTGCATTCAGGTGATCATGTCCTGCCCTTGAAACATTGCAAACGGCAGAGGGAGGAAGAGAAAAATGTCTGCACACAGAATGGTCACAGCACAGAAGGGGAGGACCGTTCGGCCCGTCAGCCTCCTGCTAGCTCTCTGCAAGCGACCGATTTAGCTATTCCCACTCCTCCCGCCCCAATTTCTTCTCCCCCAGTGCTGACCCAAATTCCTGTCTGAGGCAGCCCGCAGTGGATCTGCCTGAAGAGGAGGCACTGATAATCTTGCATGGAAAGATGCCACACTTTGCTCCAAACTATCTTTATAAAAATGAGGACTGGTCATTGACCCAGAGTTTGCAGTTTGCAAGCTAATAACAGGCAGTTAAAACTGAGCTAGCAGGATGTTAGGAACAGGAGACCATTCAGCCCATCCAGCTTCTGGGATATAGAATTCCAAACATTCACAACCCTCCGTGTATAGAAATTTCTCCTCATCTCAGTCCTAAGTAACTTCCGAAGTGATATTTTGAAATGGTTCCTCCTGGTTCTAGAATCCCCTAGCCAAGGGAAACAGGACTAATAATCCAGAGATAATGGTCCGGGTCCGAATCCTGTGGTAATGCACTGTTCCATATATAGTTAGCAATGTAACCTCCAACCAGCTGGTGGTGATAGAGATCTATCATGTGACTCGAGACACCTGGCAGTTGGTAGTAAGATGTACAAGAGGATGGTCGCACTTCAAGTAGCTCCAGGAGAATTCACTGAATTCATTTAGTAGCCATTGTCTGTATTATAGTTTGTTATTTTTCCACGTGTTTGTTAATAAATCATCTTTCTAGATAAACAATTATATGTTCTGTGTACATCATTACCATGGTTACAACGCAGAACACCACACGTTCCACCAGAGCAGATGCTGGAATTTGCATTCAATTAAAAATCGGGAACTTTTGCGGTAAGAAAAAATTGGTGGACTCACTTCCTTGACATGCAATCCAGACCAGAGCAATGTGGTTGACTCTTAACTGCCCCTCTGCAGGGCAACTAAGCAACAAATACTGGCCAATTTTTTAGAAAGTGAAGCAAGACCCTCTGCCATGAACTAATAGGTTAGATCTGGTTTGAGTGGGGAAGGTTTGCAGCTTAACGCCCAATCTACTGGCTGAAGGGTTGATTATGGTTCAGTCGGAGAAGACCTACTTCAAGGTGAAGCTTTTCCTTGTGATGTCTATCAGTGACCAATGCCTCTACATAGAACTGACAGTGCAGAACCAAGGCTGTAATGAGGTCAGGAGCTGAGTGACCCTGGAGGAACCCAAACTGAGCATCCCGTGAGCAGGTTATTGCTGAGTAAGTGCCGCTCGATAACACAGTTGATGACTCCTTCCATCACTGTGCTGATGATGGAGAGTTGACTGATAGGACAGTAGTTGGCCAGGTTGGATTTGTCCTGTTTCGTGTGTACAGGACACACTTGGGCAATTTTCCACATTGCTGGGTAGGTGCCAGTGATGTTGCTGCACTGGAACAGCTTGGCTAGGGGTGCAGCAAGTTCTGGAGCACAAGCCTTCAGTATTATTGCCGGAATACTGTCAGGGTCCATAGCGATTGCAGTATCCAGGGCCTTCAGCCATTTCTTTATATCACGTGGAGTGAACCGTATTGGCTGAAGACTGACATCTGTGATGCTGGAGACCTCTGGGAGAGACCGAGATGGGCCATCCACTCGGCACTTCTGGCTGAAGATTGTTATGAATGTGTCAGCCTTGTCTATTGCAGATATATGCTGGGTTCCTCCATCATAGAGGATGGGCGGCGCCAAGGTCCCAGGTTCGATCCCGGCTCTGGGTCACTGTCCGTGTGGAGTTTGCACTTTCTCCCCGTGTCTGCCCCCACAACCCAAAGATGTGCAGGGTAGGTGGATGGGCCACACTAAATTGCCCCTTAATTGGAAAAAATTAATTGGGTATTCTAAATTTATAAAAAAATAAATAAAAAATAAATCATAGAGGATGGGGATATTTGTGGAGCTTCCTCCTCCAGTGAGTTGCTTAATTGTCCACCGCCATTCACGGCTGGATGTGGCAGGACTACAGAGCTTAGATCTGATGCGTTGGTTGTGGGATCGCTTAGCTCTATCTATTACTTGCTGCTTATGCTGCTTGGCACACAAGTAGTTCTGTGTTGTAGCTTCACCAGGTTGACACCTCATTTTTCGGTCTGCCTGATGTTGCTCCTGGCATGCTCTCCTGTTCTCTTCATTGATCCAGGGTTGATCCCCTGGATTGGTGGTAATGGTAGAGTGGGGGATATGCCGGACCATGAGGTTGCAGATTGTGGTTGAATACAATTCTGCTGCTGCGGATGGCCCACAGCACCTCGTGGATGCCCAGTCTTGAGTTGCTGGATCTGTTCGAAGTCTAACCCATTGAGCACGGTGATAGTGCCACACAACACGATGGAGGGTATCCTCAATGTGAAGACGGGATTTTGTCTCCACAAGGACTGTGCGGTGGTCACTGCTACCGGCACGGTCATGGACAGATGCATCTGCAGCAGGGAGGTTGGTGAGGATGAGGTCAAGTACGTTTTTCCCTCTTGTTGGTTCCCTCACCACCTGCTGCAGTCCCAGTCTAGCAACTCTGTCCTTTAGGACCCGGCCAGCTCGGTCTGTGGTGGTACTCCTGATCACTTTATCTAAGCCTGTCCTAATGTGTGTGTAGTGTGTGTGTGACATTTTCTGACAATTTAATTATACTTGTGTTTAAGTTACGAACTTGGTTTATTGGGCTCAACTCAATAAAATAAAATCTAATTTCACCTGTGTTGCAATGCTGGGTCAAGTGAGGCTGCAATTGATCAAACACTAGCCTGGTTGTGGTGACACACCTTTTACTTGTACGGTGCAGTCTGGAGCTATGGATAGACTCCAATATTCTTTCCACTACATGGTTGACCGGGAATCACTCCCACTCTTACCGCCGGCCATTGACATGTTTGGACGGATTTTGCAGGTGACACGCTCAACCTGTTTGGCCGCGTTGTGAGTGCACCTTCCTCCGTCAAGTCCTGGGGTGGGACTCTAACCAGGAGCTTCTGACTCAGAGACAGGGGTGTTAACCCACCGCCCCACCTGACCGTCCAGGGTCAACACCTTCTCCCCGATCAATTTTTAGAACCGCTCATCCTTTGTATCTGAGTCCCTAAGTCTCGTTACTCCTCTATTCATTGGCCCTTTCACATCCCAAACACTTCCCAGAAGGAAGTAACAGAAAACCTGGGACATTATTGGTACTGGTCAGAACCTGTCTTGTATAACATAAAATAGATCTCCAGGTTAGACCACGACAGTCATTTCCGAACTTCCCCGTGGATTATATTCGAATCGAGCGCCTGTCCTGGAGGTGTTAAAAATGGAAAGATTTGCATTTTCACAGCCATCTCAAAGTACTTTTCAACCAATAGCTTCCCTTCGAAGTCCCTTCGAAATTGATGAGGAAGAATTGTCGGATAGACTGAAAGTTGACAAGGCATCGGAACCAGATGAGGTGTAAGAGCATAAGGCCATTAGACATAGAAGCAGAATTAGGCCACTCGGCCCATCGAATCTGCTCCACCATTCAATCATGGCTGATAATTTTCTTTTTTTTTTAATAAACAATTTTATTGAGGTAGTTTTTGGCTTTGTAAACAGTTACAGACATCAACAGAAAGAAAGCAAGAAGGGCAAAAATGTGCAAACATCCATGTACTTTCAATACTTCAATCGTAACATACTGCACAAGCCCGCTCCTCTCCCACCGGTACTACCCGCCATTTTTCCCCTCCTACTCTACTCTACTCTACCCACCTCCCCCCCTTCCCCCCACCCCCTGCTGACGGTCACTCTCCCGCAAATAAGTCAATAAATGGTTGCCACCTCTGGGCGAACCCCTGTACAGATCCCCTCAAGGAGAACTTAATTTTTTCCATACCCAGGAAACCCGACATGTCCGCAGCCACAACTCAGTCTTCGGGGGCTTTGAGTCCCTCCACGCCAATATTATTCGTCGCCGGGCTATCAGGGAAGCAAAGGCCAAAACATCGGCCTCTTTCTCCACCTGGACTCCCGGGTCTTCCGAAACCCCAAAAATTGCCACCCCTGGACCCATCGCCACCCTTGTTTTTAGCACCCGGGACTTGACGCCCGCAAATCCCTCCCTGTACCCCCTCAGCTTAGGGCATGCCCAAAACATGTGAACGTGGTTCGCTGGTCCTCCCGCGCACCTAGCGCATTTGTCCTCTATCCCAAAGAATTTGCTCATCCGAGCAACCGTCATGTGGGCCCGGTGAACGACCGTAAATTGGATCAGCCCGAGCCTGGCACATGTTGCGGTCGAATTTACCCTACTCAGGGCCTCTGCCCACAGCCCGTCCTCCATTTCCCCGCCTAGCTCCTCCTCCCATTTAAGTTTCAGTTCCTCCGTCTGGGACCCTTCCTCCCTCATGAGCACCTTATAAATACCCGAGACTGTACCCTCCCCTTCTTTCCCCCCTAGAGACTATTCTGTCTAGGATCCCCATTGGCGGGAGGCGTGGGAAAGATGGGACCTGTCTACGAACAAAGTCCCACAACTGTAGGTACCTAAAATCATTCCCCCTTACCAGCCCAAATTTCTCCTCCAAGCTCCTCAAACTCGCAAAGCTCCCTTCCAGGAACATATCGCCCACCCTTCCCACCCCCGCCCGCCGCCATACTCGAAACCCCCCCCATCCATACTCCCGGGGGCAAACCGATGGTTGTCGGGCTGATAATTTTCTTATCACCTTTCTCCTGCCTTCTCTCCATAACCCCTGATCCCCTTATTAATCAAGAACCTATCTATCTCTGTCTTAAAGACTCAGTGATTTGGCCTCCACAGCCTTCTGCGGCAAAGAGTTCCACAGATTCACCACCCTCTGGCTGAAGAAATTCCTCCTCATCCAGGGATATTGAAGGAAGTGAGAATTAAAATTACGGGAGCACTGGCCCATAATCCTCGTGTCTTCCCTGGACTTGGTGGGGGGGGGGGGGGGGGGGGGGTGGTGTGTGCCAGAGGACGGGATAATTGAAAACATTACTCCCTCGCTCAAAAAAGAGTTGTAAGAAAAAGTCCAACACGTATGGAACAGCCAATTTGAACTTCGGTGGTGGTGAAATTTCTCGAATTAAATTATTCGGGATAGAATTAGCAGTCGTACGGAAAAACATGGATTGATTCGGAAGAGGCAGCCTGGATTCCTAAAGGAGAAATTGTGTTTCACTAATTTGCTGGAGTGCTTTGAGGAGGTAAGAGAGAGGGTCGATGAGGGTAATGCTGTTGATGTGGTATACTTAGGACTTTCAAAAGGTATTCAATACAGTGCCACACAACAGACTTGTGAGAAAAGGTATAGATCATGGAATAAAAGGGACAGTAGTGACATGGATACAAAATTGGCTGAATAATAGGAAGCAGAGAGTAATGGTCAATGGATATTTTTCAGGCTGGAGGAAGGTTTGTAGTGATATTCACCGGGGATCGGGATTGGAACACTTACTTTACCTGATATATATTAATGATCCAGATCTTGGCGGGCAGGGAAAATTTCAAAGTTTGCAGATAGCACAAAACTTGGAAGTATTGTAAACTGTGACGAGGACAGTTTAGAACTTCAAAAGGACATCGACAAGTTGGTGGAGTGGGCAGATAGATGGCAGATGAAGTTCAGTGCGGAGAAGTGTGAGACGATGCATTTTTGTAGGAAGAACATGGACAGACAATATAAAATAAGGGGTAATATTCCTAAGGTGGTGTCGGAGCAGAGGGATTTGGATGTATCTATGCAGAGATCATTGAAGGTGGCAGGATAGGTGGAGGGAACAGTTAATAAAGAACATATTTGTGGACTTTACTAATAGGGCTTAGAGTACAGGAGCAAGGAGGTTATGCTGAATTTATACAGGATGCTAGTTAGAGCTCAGCTGGAATATTATGTACAGTTCTGGGCGCCAAAATGATGTTCAGAACCATGAGGGGGCTGGAGAGAGAAGACAGGGAGAAACTGCTCCCGCTCTTGAAAGGATCAAGAACGAGAATGCACAGATTTAAAGTGGTTTGCAAAAGAAGTAAATGTGATGTTTTCGCACAGCGTTCAGGTCTGGAATGCACTGTCTGCAAGTGTGGTGGAGGCCGGTTCAATTGAGGCACTGGAGAGGGAGTAGATGATTATTTGAATAGAAACAATGTGCAGGGGTGCGGGGGATAAGGCAGCGGAGTGGGCGCTAAGTCACGATGCCCGTTTGGAGAGGCGGTGCAGAGACAATGGGCTGAATGGCCTCCTTCAGCGCCGTAACAATTCTGTGATTCTCTGTAGACATGTAAGAAAGATGGAGCCAATTTATGCTCAGAAAGCTCCCACTGACAGCACCATGATAATGACCGGATTCCCAGTGACCCCCAATAATAGATTTCTACACTCTTCTTTTTGGTGTGAGAAGCAGATTAAGTTGCTGCTGTCAAGGGTGTGTCTTTAATTCCTGTGGGATGACATCCGCCGACATGGCAATTAGTGGCTTTTCACAGTAACTTCATTGAAGCCTAGTCGTTACAATAATCGATTTTCATTTCATTTCCTGCTCCGGGCGAGAAACAAAGAGTGATGCGGGAAGTTAAATGTCTTCCATGAGAAAGAAAAGGGCGAATCACCTCAGCCTGTGTTCAGAGAAGACTTCTCCCACCCAGCCAACACTCTGCCCCCTGGCACCAAGCACAAGAGTAGCACTGGCAGAAGTTTGAACAAGTTGTAACTCGTCTGCCCAGCTGGGTATCGTCCACCACTCAATTGGTCATTTTGAAATGCCATTGAATCCCAAGAGTGCAGAAGGAGGACGTTCGGCCCATCGAGTCTGCACTGACCCACTGAAAGAGCACCCCACCCAGGTCGACTCCAGCACCCGTTCCCCGTAACCCCACCTAACCACATCGTTTGGATACATGGGGAAAATGTAGCATGGCTGATCCATCTAACGGGCACGTCTTTCGGGACTTGTGGGAGGAAACCGGAGCACCCGGAGGAAACCCACGCAGACACAGGGAGAACGTGCAGACTCCGCACAGGCAGTGACCCAGGCCGGGAATTGAACCTGGGACTCTGCCGCTGTGAGACAGCAATGCTAACCGCTGTGCCTCTATCACAAAGGGTGGGATTTTCCTGCACTTCCTGCCGAAGGAATCTTCTGGTCCTGTGGTGGGGGGGGCCTTACTGGAAAATCCCACGCAAAGTGTCTCAAACTGCTGCGTATCTTCACAACACAGCCCTTACATCCAGTTATAGCGTGCAGGAAAGTCGAACATCCACTTGCGGAGTGGACAGTTCGGGTTGATTACTAACGGATGTCGTACGATGGTCGTAGGAAGGTCGGAAGAGTGCGGTGACTTTCAGGACATCCTCAAGACTCCTCAAAATGCTTTACAGCCAATGAATGATTTGCTCAATTTCCCCACGACCTCGGGAATCCTGGGGAAGTCACAAACTCTTTCACCTCACTTGTTTCTCCACAATGAGAAGGCGATCTTACTCGTCTCGTCTGGGTGACCATCGTGGATTCTCCGATGGGTGGTGTGTCCTGGGATATGTCAGAGGTGTCCCCTGCTCCCACTCAAAAGGAGACAGATGTATTTGGGACGACGGTGGGTGTGGGCGCCATTGTCTCTGAGTCTCCAGCTTGGGCAGTAGGGGGCGCCACAGCTCAGCGTCCAACTCCATGTCGGACAAGCGTCACCGAGTCCTGGGCGAGGCGTCGGCAAAAGGAGGGCTCCCAAAAACCCCAAGGTGGGTAGGCTCTTCTGATTGGAGACGCCCCACATCCACTTCCTCCTCCCTCTTCTCAAAGCTTCTCTCTGTATTACAGCCCCCCACCCCCCCGACAGACCCACGAGGATGACCCGATCGATCTCCCCGTGGGGCTCGTGAAATACAGGCGGAGGCCAGAGACTGTGGGGCTCGCTAATTCCCCCCAAGATAAAAGGCGGCCCAATAGAGCGCCAGCATCTCAGGATGGTCCCAGTTGGCACTTGGACTGTTGTTACATTTCCTCACTGTGAGCTGGAAATAAACTAAGTTTGACTTCTCTTTTCGGGGCCCCCTACAACACTCTGCTACATCTCACATTTCAGGCCAGGAGGCCCGTGAAACCGTAGTCCCTCCCCGTAACTCAGTCTGCATATGCTTTATTATTTAGTGGGATGTGGGCATCGCTGGCTGGGCCGACATTTTGTTGCCCGTCCCTAATTGCCCTTGAACTGAGTGACTCCTTGAGTCCTCCCTCAGGCAAAGGCCTCTGCAAAACCCAGCACAATCATTTCCCAAGGCCTAGGCAGAAGCAAGTCAACTGCACCTCACCACCAAGTTGCTGCACAGACTCACAACACGTGCTGAGAGAATCAACTGATTCAGACAAGGCTTAAGCGTCTAGTTGGGTCCTACTTGCAGCTCAATCCACGTGCTTTGGTGAGCACAGTGAATGGAGCCAAGTTCTCAATTGGGGCAGCCAACTTGATCGAGTCCCCATTCGTTCACCCCCTCCCCTGCCGATGCACATTGGTGTGTACCGCCTGTACGATGCTCTGCAGGAACTCACCAAGAATCCCCCATCCAGCTCCTCCATCCCCCCCCCCCCATATCCTTTTATCCCTTTAGTTCCACCCCCCCCTCTTCCATGGGCTAAAGGGATCAAAGAATATGGGGGAAAGGCAGGAACACGTTACTGAGTTGGATTATCAGTCATTTTCATTTTTTTTTCCTTTATAAATTTTGAGTACCCAATTATTATTTTTTTTGCAATTCAGGGGCGATTTAACGTGGCCAATCCACCTACCCTGCACATTTTTTGGGTTGTGCGGGTGAAACCCGCGCAAACACGGGGAGAATGTGCAAACTCCACACGGACAGTGGCCCAGGGTCGGGATTCGAATCCAGGTCCTCAGCGCCGTGAGGCAGCAATGCTAACCCACTGCGCCACCGTGCTGCCGTTCAGTCATTTTTGTAACGAATGGAGGAGCCGGCTCAAAGGGCCGAATGGCCTCCCCACTCCTATTTTCTACGTTTGTCCCCAGAAGGGAAAATTTGTTAAACTTGCAAATGATCGGAGGAAGCAAAAGACTGTAGATGCTGCAAACTCAAGCACGACCCTGTCAGGGTTGGCAGCGTTAGATTTGGGTCTTTGAGCTCCACATTAAACCCCTTTTTTGAAATATCCCACACATGTGTTGCCTCAATTCAAATCCAGCCACCCCACACTAAGTCATCCATCTTTTGCTCCCATGGAAGGCGCGGTAGCACAGTGGTTAGCACTGTTTCTTCACAGCTCCAGGGTCCAAGGTTCGATTGCCCACCGGGTCACGGTCTGTGCGGAGTTTGCACATTCTCCCCGTGTCTGCGTGGGTTTCCTCCGGGTGCTCCGGTTTCCTCCCACAAGTCCTGAAAGACGTGCTTGTTAGGTGAATTGGACATTCTGAATTCTCCCTCTGTGTACCCGAGCAGGCGCCGGAGTGTGGCAACTAGGGGATTTTCACAGTAATCTCACTGCAGTGTTAGTGTAAGCCGACTTGTGACACTGATAATAATAATCTTTATTGTCACAAGTAGGCTTACATTAACACCGCAATGAAGTTACTGTGAAAAGCTCCTAGTCGCCACATTCCGGCTCCTGTTCGGGTACACTGAGGGGGAATTCAGAATGTCCACATTACCTAACAGCACGTCTTTCGAGACTTGTGGGATGAAACCGGAGCACCCGGAGGAAACCCACGCAGACACGGGGAGAACGTGCAGACCCCGCACAGACAGTGACCCAAGCCGGGAATCAAAACCACTCTGCTACCGTGCCGCCCATGATAATAAAGATTATTAAAGTTGCTACATTTTGTTGCAATCTCTCACAGCTCGAAGGCATTTCTCCCTCCTTTCAGTTCTGACGAAGAGCCAAAAGACTCGAAACGTTAACTCTGCTCTCTCTCTCTCCTTATAGATGCTGACAGACCTGCTGGGGTTTTTTTTCCCCCCCAGCCTCTTCTTGAGAATGGCTAGTATTGGGTCCGAAGTGGAATTCCATTTTAAGATGTACGGGCCAGCCATTTCCCGGGTTTTACTGTTTTTTTTCCCCATCCTTCGGGGTGGAGTGCAGGGTGCCGTGACTGGGTGGCGGGTGGCTGAGTAGTTCGTTGCAGAGCCAGCTCAGAATCCTCCACAGCGAGTCCCCCAGTGAGCTACTTTGTGTTACAGCCACTACGTGCACTACGTGAACGCATTCATTGACCAGCTTTCCAGTTACATGCCAGAGTGTTGAAATAGTTGCTTCAAATGTCATGATCTCAATAGGAAGCAGGAATGCTGGTGGCAGCTTTCGAGATTCCACTTCGAATTCATCACTAGCTTCAGCCTGGTGCACAGCTCCATCTAGTGAGGAGATGCACCAGGCTGCGTGAAGTCACCAGGCCTGCTGAAACTGTCCAGCATTTTCCATTTCTCAATTTAGTCCAACTACGTCTCCTTCCCCTTGGAAATCTTTTCCAGACCCAATCGTTATTTTTTTTTTAAAAAAAAGAGCCAATTCAACTCATTTCTCGAGTTGAGATCGAGTACGTTTGTGGGCAGCACGGTGACGCAGTGGTTAGCACTGCAGCCTCACGGCGCCGAGGTTCCAGGTTCCATCCCGGCTCTGGGTCACTGTCCATGTTTGCGTGGGTTTCGCCCCCCGACAACCCAATTCTGTGCAGGGTAGGTGGATTGGCCACGCTAAATCGCCCCTTAATTGGGAAAAAAAAAGAATTGAGTACTCTAAAATGTAATTTACAAAAAGATTGAGTAAGTTTATTAACTGCTAAAAAGGTACGGAGAAATGGCGAACACATAAATACGGATTAGAACTAAAAATTGAGTCCAGTCGTAAGTGAATATAAATAGAAGAGTTATACAGTGTGGGACTAGGAGGAGTGATCTTTCAGAGGGTCAGGGCAGATTCGATGGGCCGAATGGCCTCCTTCTGCACTGTAGGAATTCTATGATTCTAACTGTCCCTGACTTGCGAGGGGTAGGAGATTGCGTTGGGGTCGTTACGAGTTGATTCCAGTTGGTTTGGCTTCTGCAGGCAAATGGTTCATGCTTCACTTCAGGTTGGCCAAATTTCAGTTCTTTTCTCCAGCTGCCATTTTGCTGGCTGGTTGACTTCCACAGTCAGAGAGGGAGTTTCTCCAGCTGTCCTTCCTCACTGCACACAGACAGACAGCCACAAACACACACACACACATAACACACACATGATACACACACACATATATTCACGTGCCCACACGTACACACACTTACATACTGATTGTCAGGGGAGACACAGGTACACAGGCAAGCTGCAGCCCGGTAGGCAAGCTTGCTTTTAATCCCTTCTTTGTGTATTTAAACTTGGAATCCAACACATATCCTGTGTCTGTGACCCTTTGTTATCGACCCCCAAGTCAGGGAGAACATCATCTCAATCTGTCCAGCCTGTCAGAACACAGACCCAGTTGACCCCAACTCTCCTCATACTACAATCAGTCAGGTGAACCTTCACTGCACTCTCTCTATGGCAAGTACATCCTTTCTTAGCCATCCCTGCTCCTGTACTCAATTCCTCTCGCAATAAAGGCCAACATACCATTTGCCTTCCTAACTGCTTGCTGCACCTGCGTGCTTGCTTTCAGTGACTGGTGTACAAGGACACCCAGGTCCCTCTGTACATCACCATTTAAATCATATTCCGCCGTTCTGTTTTTCCGATCAAAGTGGATAACTTCACCTTATCCACGTTCTACTGCATCTGCCGTGTGTTTGCCCTACTCACTCAACTTGTCGAAATCGCCTTGAAGCCTCTTAATAATAAGAAGAATCTTTATTGTCGCTAGTGGGCTTACATTAACACTGCAGCGAAGTTACTGTGAAAACACCCTAGCCGCCACACTCCGGTGCCTGTTCGGGTACGCAGAGGGAGAATTCAGAATGTCCAAATTACCTAACAGCACGTCTTTCGGGACTTCTGGGAGGAAACCGGAGAACCCGGAGGGAGCCCACAAAGACACGGGGAGAACGTGCAGTCTCTGCAAAGACAGTGACCCAAGGCAGGAATCGAACCTGGGACCCTGGAGCTGTGAAGCAACAGTGCTATCTACTGTGCTACCGTGCCGCCCACTTAACATCCTCCTCACCACTCACATTCCCAGCACGTTTTCCATCATCAGCAAACTTGGAAATATTACATTTGATTCCCTCATCCAAATCATGGATGTACATTGTGAATAGCTGGGGCCCAAACATTCATCCCTGTAGCGTCCACACTAGTCACCGTCTTCCACTCCGAAAAAGACCTATTTATTCCTACTCTCTGTTTCCTGTCTGCTTACCAGTTCCCAATTGATGCCAATATGTTAATCCCAATCCCGTGACCTTTAATTTTGTGCACTGATTGACCTCTTCCGAGGGACCAATTTACACACAGCAAGAGCCACAAACAGCAATGTGATAACGAACAGAAAATCTGGTTTTGTTATGTTGATTGAGGGATAAATATTGGCGCAGGACACTGAGGATAGTCATCCCTTTTCAAACTGGTACCACAGAATCTTTTACATCCCCCTCGGCTGCAAGGTGGAGCCTCAGTACAACATCTAATCGGAGGCAAAACACCTCTGACAGTGCAGCCCTCCCTCAGTACGGCACTGGAGTGTCAGCCTTGAATTTTGTGCTCAAGGCCTGGAGTGGGATTGAACCTGGAACCCAGAGATTGCTAACTACTGAGCCACGAGCTGACATCATGCACCCTGATTGTACAAAAGGCCGAAGGGCTGTAAACCTGCTGATGACTGCTTGGGTTGCCAACCCTCCAGGATTGGCCTGGAGTCTCCAGGGCTGGAAGATCAATCACCCAGAGGACACTGCTGGGTCTGCGAGGACTGCGTTTACCAGAGCAGTGAGAGAGACAGGCTTCCAACACTTGGAGAAATGCAACTCTATTTTATTGAACTCTTAACTATTGAACATGCTTTAACTGTGGGTTACACTATGCTGAGTTGACTGGAGACCTGAGGCTAACCTGACCAGACTATCTTACTACCACATGGTGTATGTTCTAGTTTCTGCCCACAGGCTCTGACTGTCTCAGAGGCTGCATCCCCAGAGAGCGGGAAAACTGGTGCCCTCTGGCTTGATAGTGGCCGTGTCCTGTCTGGTGATTGGCTGCTGTGTTCTGTGTGTTCATTGGTCATCCTGTGTGTCAATCAATGCCTGTCTGTGCACCATCATATACCTGTGTGTATATTATGACAACTGCTATGTGCCATTAGGAGAAAAATCACCAAGGACATTGAAAAATACTTATTTTTCCGTACCTTTTTCCTGAACATTTCTCTTTACCAGATATACAAATATTGAAAATGGCGGGGAAGGATTGTTTGGCTAACAATTGAGCATCATCCAATTAGGTAAGGAGTCTGTTTGCTCTCTGAATGCCGTAGGAAGGCTGTACGTGACGAGGATGGACATGTGGATCAATTAATGGCTAGAACACGGCGGGGGGGGGGGGGGGGGGGGGGGGGGGGCAGGTGGGGGGGGGGGGTGCAAGTCATGTATTGAAACCTCCAGGAATGCATTTAATCACAGTTGGCAACAGTTGGGAGGATGCTGCTCACAGATTGATAGGATCTGAAAGATGTAGGTGGGCCGGTTTAATTCAGTTGGCTGGGCAGCTGGATGATGATGCGGAGCGAGGCCAACAGGGCGGGTTCAATTCCCCGGACCGACTGAGGTTATTCATGAAGGCCCCGCCCTCTCGACCTTGCCACTCGCTTCAGGTGCGGTGATCCTCAGATTCAATCACCCCCCCCCCCCCCCCCCCCCCCCCCCCCCACCACCCCAGTCAGCTCTCCCCCCTCAAAGGGGAAAGTAGTCATCTGAGACTATGGTGACTTTGCTTACTTACTATCTGAAAGAAGTCTCTCTGGGTTAGCTGGAAGTCTTCATTAACTAGGAGAACACAATTTACACAGATACCAAGAAAAGGGTACGAGCTAGGAGCTTTGACCTACACTGCTCAACGTCACATGGAGCCCAGGGGTCTGGGTCATGTGCCTCTTACATCACTGTGTGGGTGGTTTTGTACTCAGTGCCACCTTAACCCTATTTGTGCCACGCCCTTACACCACACTCACCGCCGCAGACTGTGCAGTGGATCATAGAGGTGACCGATTGCGGAACCTGAGCTGTTCCATTCACAGGCTTCAGAAGTAGGCCGCAGGCTCTGCCCAAAGATGTTGTGAAGTACGCAAAGCTCATGTGTTGCTGGTGGTTTCGTTGGAAGGGCTCTCCTCGCTAAGTCACGAAAACTGTGGGTTCAAGTCCCCACCTGAGTGTACAATGCCACGAGACATCATTCACCTGAGTGTACAATGCCACGCTGACATCATTCACCTGAATGCACAATGCCACGCTGACATCATTCACCTGAGTGTACAATGCCACGCTGACATCATCCACCTGAGTGTACAATGCCACGCTGACATCATTCACCTGAGTGTACAATGCCACGCTGACATCATTCACCTGAGTGTACAATGCCACGAGACATCATTCACCTGAGTGTACAATGCCACGCTGACATCATTCACCTGAGTGTACAATGCCACACTGACATCATTCACCTGAGTGTACAATGCCACGAGACATCATTCACCTGAGTGTACAATGCCACGCTGACATCATTCACCTGAGTGTACAATGCCACGCTGACATCATTCACCTGAGTGTACAATGCCACGAGACATCATTCACCTGAGTGTACAATGCCACGCTGACATCATTCACCTGAGTGTACAATGCCACGCTGACATCATCCACCTGAGTGTACAATGCCACGCTGACATCATTCATCTGAGTGTACAATGCCACGCTGACATCATTCACCTGAGTGTACAATGCCACGCTGACATCATTCACCTGAGTGCACAATGCCACGCTGACATCATTCACCTGAGTGTACAATGCCACGCTGACATCATTCACCTGAGTGTACAATGCCACGCTGACATCATTCACCTGAGTGTACAATGCCACGCTGACATCATCCACCTGAGTGTACAATGCCACGCTGACATCATCCACCTGAGTGTACAATGCCACGCTGACATCATCCATTTGAGATCGCATGTAAAATATCCCTTGACGCTATTTTTAAAAGAAACCTCTGGGGGAGTCCTCCCCTGGTGTCCAGGCCAAATGTCTCCCTCAGTTGACATCGTTATCAGCCATTCTTGCATCACTGTTTGTGGAATCATGCTGTGTCAATTGGCTGTCACCTTTCTTGCATAGAAACATAGAAAATAGGAGCAGGAGGAGGCCATTCGGCCCTTCGAGCCTGCTCTGCCATTCATTATGATCGTGGCAGCGCGGTAGCATTGTGGATAGCACAATCGCTTCACAGCTCCAGGGTCCCAGGTTCGATTCCGGCTTGGGTCACTGTCTGTGCGGAGTCTGCACATCCTCCCCCTGTGTGCGTGGGTTTCCTCCGGGTGCTCCGGTTTCCTCCCACAGTCCAAAGATGTGCAGGTTAGGTGGATTGGCCATGATAAATTGCCCTTAGTGTCCAAAATTGCCCTTAATGTTGGGTAGGGTTACTGGGTTATGGGGATAGGGTGGAGGTGTTAACCTTGGGTAGGGTGCTCTTTCCAGGAGCCGGTGCAGACTCGATGGGCCGAATGGCCTCCTTCTGCACTGTAAATTCTATGACATTTCTATGAAATCCAACTCAATTAGCCGATCCCGCTTTCCCCCCATATCCTTTGACCCCCTTCACCCCAAGTGCTATATCTAACTGTTTCTTGAAAACAGGCAGCGATTTGGCCTCGACTACTTTCTGTGGTAGTGAATTCCACAGGCCGACCACTCTCTGGGTGAAGAAATTTCTCCTCACCTCAGACTTAAGCGGTCGACCCCGTATCCTCAGACCGTGACCCCTGGTTCTGGACTCCTCCCACCATCGGGAACATCCTTCCTCCATCTACCCTGTCCAGTCCTGTTAGAATTTTATAGGTTTCTATGAGATCCCCCCTCATCCTTCTGAACTCCAGCAACTCAATCTCTCCTCACACATCAGTCCTGCCATCCCATGAATCAGTCTGGTAAACCTTCGCTGCACTCCCTCTTGAGCAAGAACATCCTTCCTCAGATAAGGAGACCAGAACTGCGAATCAAAATTACAGCACTGACTGCACTTTTTCTAAGTAAGGGGCGATTTAGCGTGGCCAATCAACCTACCCTGCGCATCTTTTGGGTTGTGGGGGTGAGAATATGAACCCTCCACACGGACAGTGACCCGGGGCGGGGATCGAACCCAGGTCCTCGGAGCCGCGAGGCAGCAGTGCTAACCACTGCGCCATCTTCCTCTTTTCATTTGTAATGTTGTAATGGCCCACACAGCCAATGGGGGCTGACGGTTGCATTCTGACGGTGGGTATGCTTCATTTAGCTGGCCAAGTGTTGAGGGAGAGGGTGGCACTGGACCCGTGACCTGGGTTCGAATCCCACCTCGGCGGAAATGGTGACGTTTGAAGTCAATAGGAAAATCCGGAATTAAAAGTCTAATGATGACCATGAAACCATTGTCGTTTGCAGAGAGGGAAATCTGCCATCCTTAACTGGTCTGGCCTCCAGATGCACCGCAATGTGGTTGACTCTGAAATCATAGAGTCATAGAATCTCTACAGTGCAGACGGAGGCCATTCGGCCCATTGAGTCTGCACTGACCTTCCGAGAGAGCACCCCATCTAGGCCCACTCCCCCCACCCTATCCCCTTAACCCAGTAACCCCATGTAACCTTGTGGACACTAAGGGCAATTTATCACGGCCAATCCACCTAACCTGCACAGCATTTGACTGTGGGAGGAAACCGGAGCACCCGGAGGAAACCCACGCACACACGGGGGGGGGGGGGGGGAACACGTAAACTCGTGAGGCAGCTGTGTTGACCATCGTGTCACCATGCCGCCCTAAAGTATGGCGATAAATGATGGCCCAGTCAGTGACACCAGTATCCAATGGATAAAAGCTGATCCAGGCACGTTAGTTGAGAGGATTAGTTGGATGGTTTGAAATGAAATGAAATGAAAATCGCTTATTGTCACAAGTAGGCTTCAAATGAAGTTACTGTGAAAAGCCCCTAGTCGCCACATTCCGGCGCCTGTTCGGGGAGGCTGGTACGGGAATTGAACCATGCTGCTGGCCTGCCCTGGTCTTGCTTTCAAAGCCAGTGATTTAGCCCAGTGTGCTAAACCAGCCTCAGATGGCAGGGTGGGTTTGATGGGTGTGTGTGTTTGGGCGGCCTACCTGTGCGAGAGAGAATGGGATTTGTTCCGTGTCCTGTACTGCCCATATTGCCCTTTTCTTTAAGCGTAAGAGAACAGAGCTCAATGAAAATATACAGAAATGTTGACAACCAAAGCTCCTGGGAATGAATTTGAAATTCCGTGGTCTGTCGCAATCAGAACTGTTTTGTTTTCTTAATCTGTTATTGTTAAAGAGATGGCAAGGGGCCAGTCGAAATGAAAGCCACCACTGTTCCTTGTGTTTGGTTGACCATGGGAAAGGATATTTTCAACCTCCCGTAAGAATTATATTATCGATCTACATGATAACAGCAACCCAGGCATGTTTTTACTCCTTATTTTCCCAGCTCTTTCTGATACATAACATTCCCCCATTCCATCTTCGCCGTTCTTCCGCCTTTCTAACGATGATGAACACGCAACGTCTCCATTGGGGGATGGGATAGGTTCATGTGGTGTACCTCTGCTGAGGGAAGCCCGTGAGAGGGCCAAATCCCCCCTCCCCCGGTTCCCCAAACAATCCCTCAAAGCAAATAGCGACGAGGTTCGATCCCTAAGCACCTCGTGATTTTTCCTCTACTCCCCTCTCAGAGGACGTATTCGTTACCGCACCAATCAGCTGTGAGCTCCGTCTGGCATTGACCCGCATTGTAGTGAATTCTGGGTAATTTTGCAATGTGGTTTTGGTCAAGTGCCGTTGGTGCCTGGCACACGATTGGTGATGTGGCCTCTCAAATGCTTCAACCCACCCGCGCTATATCTGTGCATAGCACAACCCAAGAAAGTACAGGCTTCCAGAGGGGTAAATACCACACAGTTTATGGGAAAATTGAATGAATGGGTCAAGTCGTATTTCTCCAGCTTTCTTCCTCTCTAAATGAGATTGTAATAGGCTTGACGTCATTGGGTGGGGGGGGGGGGGGGGAGGGGGGGGGGGGGTGCAACACCCCCTCCCTTTTTACACCCTCCTCTGTCTTGCCCATACCCAGGAATATGAGGTTTCCAGCCCTTCCCCTCCCTTAACCACGTCTCTGACAATGTCATAATTCCATGTGACGGGCAATGCGGTGGCCTAGTGGTTAGCACTGCTGCCTCACGGCGCCGAGGTCCCAGGTTCCATCCCGGCTCTGGGTCACTGTCCGTGTGGAGGTTGCACATTCTCCACACATTTGTGTGGAGTTTACGTGTCTGCGTGGGTTTCGCCCCCACAACCCAAAGATGTGCAGGGTAAGGGGATTGGCCACGCTAAATTGCCCCCGAATTGGAAAACAATGAATTGGGCACTCTAAATTTATTAAAAAAAGGAGATAATTCCATGTGTCAATCCACACGCTCAACCCATCAGTCTTACCTCTTATACGATGCACGGTGCATAGACCTTGACCTTCTGACCTCTGACACTTATTTCACGTGGAGAACGGCAATTATTTGATAGTAGTTCGAACTTTTTTCCCAAAATGCGTATAGATGATCAAATTTAGGCAGATGATCAATGCCCGTCTTACGGGAGATAGCAGCAAGATTACAAACTAATGGGAGGAAAGGTTTAGTCAGTCCTGTGGTTATTGACTAGTTTTTACACTCAAGCAAGTACAATGACTTTTGCTCGCTTCCTGTCTGATGGCCCCTGCGTCTCCAATATGGTTGCCAACCCTCAGGATTGGCCTGGAGTCTCCAGGGATTCCACAGAATCCCTATAGTGCCGAAGAAGACCATTCGGCCCATCGAGTCTGCACCGACCCTCTGAAAGAGCACCTTACCTCGGCCCAGTCCCCTGCCCTATCCACGCAACCCCACCTAACCGGCACGTCGTTGGACACTAAGGGGCAATTTAGCGTGGCCAATCTACCTAACCTGCACATCGTGGGACTGTGGGAGGAAACTGGAGCACCCGGAGGAAACCCACGCAGACACGGGGAGAACGTGAAACTCCACTTCGTCACCCAAGGCTGGAATTGAACCCAGGTCCCCGGTGCTGTACGGTAACAGTGCTAACCACTGTGCCGCCCTTATTGAATTGAAGATCAGTCTCCAGGACATTGCTGTGTGTAACCCTGAAGTAAAAAAAAAATCGGGACATTGAAAAAGATCGGGGGGGATTTTTGTCATTTATTTGAACATTTCTCTTCATCAGTATTGAAAATGATGGGTCGGGAGAGGGAAGGATGGCTGTTTGGATGGCAGTCGCGCATCAGCCATTGGGTAATGAATCTTTTTGCTTTAAAATTGGCTGAAACCTTCGGCCCTCGTTCGCAGCTGGGTTGTTCTGGTACCGCTGACGGTGAATGGAGGTTTGGCTGGAATGCCACAGACGGGACCAGAGCACCCTGCCCACTTGACCATGGTCGGGAAACAGAATCTCTGTTATTTTTGTAAATCCCCTCTGCTTATTCCTTCAGCAAGTTATAGTCTTATCTCAGGTTTAAAAGTACCAGCCAGGCAGGCTTGGTGCCAAACCTCCCCTCCCCCCCCCCCCTTAAAAACAAAATGGCGGACCTACTTCACTCGACTCTTTGGCGTTGGCTGCGAACAGGCCCTCGCCTATTGGGGACAGCCTAGGCCTTGCTGCTCTTTAGCACAACAGGTGGTCATGTCGAGTTACTGCACCCCCCCCCCCCCCCCTGAGCTCCCACCCATGAAAGTTCCTCTCCGCCCATTCCCAATATTCATGCTATTTCTCAAGCTTGTCCCTAAATGGCTGTTCAGGCCACTACAGCTGTTGTCAGCCTTCCAGTCAAATCCCACCTGTTGTGAAATAAGCTACTGGATGGTATTTGTTCCACTTCTCCTTATTCCTTTCCGAATTTGTGGGGGGTGGTGGTGGATGGGGTGGGTGGGTGGGGGGGGGGGGGAGGTGGGGGGTTGTCCTGTGCTTGGCTCAGTTCCATGGGTGTTGGCAGACCTTCCTGTAGCTCAACTATTCTTTCCGTTTTGTAGCTCAACCGTTCTTTCCGTTTTGGTCGACGAGCTATTCGACTACGGGAGGGGGGGGCATCGCAGCCGAGTACAGTCCCGTTAGTTCTGGCAGAGCGGTAGTCGGGCTCAAACGGATAACCCTGGGCCAATTTGCCGACGGGACCTAGATTTAACCGTAGTTGCTGCCCCGGCTCAGACGGGTTCACTCGAAGCTGACCAGGAGATCGAAATCGAGATTCCCGAGTGCGCCCAGCTTTCCGCGTCTGGCGGTGCCGTGGCACGCCCTCGGGGAGAGGTGAGAAGCGGGTGGTGTTTTGTGAAAGGCAGTACGAAGGTGAGGTATTCCCATTTCCCGTTTTTAAAAGAGTTTATTACAACGACAGTGATCAGTTAGAAAATGAAGTAAAAATATATTCACACGCCTTTGAAGTCTATTTACACCACCAACAATAAATATTTGCACAGACTCAGGTACTTGCAAATAACTTAACTACTTAATGGGAGGCAAATCAAAATAAATGTACAAGTCTCAACAGGCATCCCTTCTTAATTGAGATTGGAATACATTTGCTGAGAAAACATCTTCTTCAGCTGTGCCACCTCAGCCGAGAGAGAAGCCAGCTGATTCTTAAGGGCGCTATTTTCTGATTTGTATGTGGAGTCCTCCTTCAGGGTGTCTTTGGGATATGCCAGAGCTCCCTGGGCACTGAGGTGGGCAGTGCCCTGCATGCATCTGTAGTTCAGACCGCTTTTGCTCTCGTCTGGTAAGAGTCCGGCGTGAGGTCGCCAAGTGGGCAGTGCCAAGCTGGCGCCAACTCCTCGGTCGGCCTGTGGCGTCAGCGCACTGGCGTAGCACCCCTGCTGCTGATCCCTGATTTGTCCGACTGTGGGCTCGGGGGCACCCCTGCCAAAGCTGCCCATCGCCATCTGGACCACCTTGCGTCTCACGTCGACCTCGGAACTGTCTTCCACCCCAGCTCCGATTTTAAAGCGCAGCTTGTGGGGCAAGCTCTTGACCATCTCCGTCAGCTCGAGGGACCTTGTTGGCTTCAAGCTCTGACTGGGGTACATCCTCCCGAGGTCCACCTCCAAGTCGCTGCTGGAGGACAGTTGGGTTTCGTAGCGGTCCTCGTGACTGGGAGAGAATTTGTCCAGGTCGCTCAAGTGGTCATCGAAGAAGACGGGGCTTCCGACGTTCGAGCTTCCGGGTGTGGAGATCCCGGAGTCTTCCGACACCACGCAGGACTCCGGTTCCACCCCAAGTTCCGCTCTGAACTGCTGGTTCCTGGGTGGAAGACTCTTACTGTCCACAGGCTGCATGGCATAACCGTTCTCAGATCTGGGCAGAAAAGCTGGTTGAACATCAGGAATGCAGCGGTGAAGCTGGGGATGATTCTGGGCAATTGGAGCCTCTGAGGGGTCCTTTATGAGGCCGAACCTGAACTTTAAAGCCAAGAGTTCGGCCTTCAGTCTGGCGTTCTCCTCAAGTAGGGTAATGACTCGCTGCTCGAGGACCATGTCATTGACTCGCCGTTTCTCCCGCGATCTCTTGGCCGCCTCGTTGTTCTTCTTACGTTTGTCCCAGTAGCTGTTGTCTTTCTTCTCGTCCGGGATGAACTCCCGTTTTCTCCGGCTCATGGAGTTGGCGCCTTTATGTTTGATCTGCCTGGTGCCCAGCAGGGACCTGGCCAGGAGGCTGTTGTTGGTGAGCAAAGACACAGCTTCATCAGCGAAGGACAGGCACGGAGCGCAGAGGTCCAGGGTGCGGGGAGCTTGCGTCAGACCCGGGAGGTGGTCAGTCTTTGGTTCTACGACCCCCTGGAATGGTTCAACCACGGACATCTTCGCCAAACCGGTGGGGCTGATTCTTTCAGACAGAAATTCTCAGGCTTGACGTAACCTGGTAAAATATGAAAGCAAAACACTTGGATCATCAGTTTGTTTGCATGTCAGTTATACATCTCTGCCTTAGGGCAACTAGAAGCTGAAGCAGTATTGGACTTTCAATTACCAAACCTCTATGGTGTTGGAAAAGCCTGAGCACGCACAAGGGACCGGTTAGTTGGGCAATTCTCTATTGGGTGGCAAATAGATAGTTTTTAACCTTCTCCAGCTCAGAAGCAGGAACCTCCTCTGAACAGACTATTATTGGCTCAATAAGACAAGGCTCTTTTTTTTTTTTCTTTTTTATAAATTTAGATTACCCAATTATTTTTTCCAATTAAGGGGCAATTTAGCGTAGCCAATCCACCTACTCTGCACATTTTGGGTTGTGGGGGCGAAACCCACGCAGACACGGGGAGAATGTGCAAACTCCACACGGACAGTGACCCAGAGCCGGGATCGAACCTGGGACCTCTGCGCCGCGAGGCGGTTGTGCTAACCACTAGGCCACCGTGCTGCCCTGACAAGGCTCTTTTAACACAATGACTTGGCTTTGAACATGCTGGTAAAATTTAATGGCAAGCTTTGGCCGGCACCGTAGCACAGTGGTTAGCACTGTTGCTTCACAGCTCCAGGGTCCCAGGTTCAATTCCCGGCCTTGGGTCACTCTCTGTGCAAAGTCTGCACGTTCTCCCCCCCCCCCCCCCCCCCCCCCCCCCCCGTGTCTGGGTGGGTTTCCTCCGGGTGCTCCGGTTTCCTCCCTCAGTCCAATGATGGCACGTTTAGGTGGACTGGCCATGTTAAAATTGCCAAAGGTTGGGTTGGGTTGCTGGGTAACGGGGATAGAGTGGAGATGTGGGCTTACGTAGGGTGCTCTTTCCAAGGCCTGGTGCAGGCTCGATGGGCCGAATGGCCTCCTTCTGCACTGCAAGTCTATGATCCTATGATTATGCCATGAGGTGGAGATGCCGGCGTTGGGCTGGGGTGAGCATAGTACGAAGTCTCACAACACCAGGTTAAAGTCCAACAGGTTTGGTTCGAATCACTAGCTTTCGGGACTCACCTGATGAAGGAGCTGCACTCCGAAAGCTAGTGATTCCAAATAAACCTGCTGGACCTATGATTGAGGGCACCCAGAGAGAAGGGTGTAACACAGTTGTGTTGAGAATTGTCAAAGGCCGCTAGAGGATTGGTACCGTTTAGCCATGAGCCTCATGGGGGCTGGTTTAGCTCACCGGGCTAAATCGCTGGCTTTTAAAGCAGACCAAGCAGGCCAGCAGCACGGTTTGATTCCCGTACCAGCCTCCCCGGACAGGTGCCGGAATGTGGCGACTAGGGGCTTTTCACAGTAACTTCATTGAAGCCGACTCGTGACAATAAGCGATTTTCATTTCATTTCATGAATGTGCCACCCCGCTGTCAAACGGCCCCACCACTTTCAAAGAAATGCTGGATTTGCTCCATTATCGCCATTAAACTCAATGTGGGAATTACGGTCCCGGGGCAGAAATCCCAACCTTTGTATCTGTCATCCATTCAATCTTTCATTCGTTCTCTCACTCTCTCTCTCTCTCTCTCTCTGGATCTAATTTGACTCTAATTCACCCTCACCCCTCTGCCTCCCATTCAATCCGTAAATCCCATTGATTAGAGAGATGCTCTGTCAATTCTGTCATTCACTAAAGTCCCAGAGCTGTTAACCGCTCCCACTTCCCTCTACAAACATTTGCACTGAAGGGTGAGGGGATAAAATAACTTCACAAGGCTTGGCAGTCTGATCCAGCACACAACAATACTAAAAATAGTCACTGCCTGTCCAGAGTGTGTTGAAATCCTGCGCTCGTCATAATCGTCAGTCATAACACCAGTTCGTTGCCGGTACTGCTGTTCATTTCATACCTTATGGCTAACCCGCTATTTTAAACTCCAGCATCGGTTTAGCTCAGTCGGCACGGCCGATCCGTGAGACGGAGCAGCGGCAACAGCGAGGGTTCGATTCCTGTACCGGCCAAGGTTATTCACGAAGCCCCCGCCTACTGCCTTCTCAGCCTTGTTCTCCGCCTGAGGTGTGGTGATCCTTAAGTTAAATCAGCTCCCTCTCGAAGGCGAGGGCGGACATTTGCATTTTACTGAAAACTCCCCCTCGCCGGTTTTTTACAACGTTGATTTATGATAGCGTCTCTAATCGAGTAAATGCTCCCAAAAGGTGTTTCACAGGATCATTACAAAGCAAAACGGTGACCCCCACCCCCGCCCGAGAGAAGGCCCCACATTCGGGTAGATGGTTAGAAGCTCAGAGGGCAATACTGGGGCTGGTTTAGCACACTGGGCTAAATCGCTGGCTTTTAAAGCAGACCTAGGCAGGCCAGCAGCACGGTTCAATTCCCGTACCAGCCTCCCCGGACAGGCGCCGGAATGTGGCGACTAGGGGCTTTTCACAGTAACTTCATTTGAAGCCTACTTGTGACAATAAGCGATTTTCATTTCTTTTCATTTCATTTTAGGGGCTGGTTTAGCTCACTAGGCTAAATCGCTGGCTTTTAAAGCAGACCAAGCAGGCCAGCAGCACGGTTCGATTCCCGTACCAGCCTCCCCGGACAGGCGCCGGAATGTGGCGACTAGGGGCTTTTCACAGTAACTTCATTGAAGCCTACTCGTGACGATAAGCGATTTTCATTTCAATAAAGAGGTATGGTTTTGCGGAGTTTCTGAAAAGTGGGAAAGCAGAGAGAAAGGGAGGGTTTTCCAGAGCATTGAGCCCAGACAGTTAAAGGCACAGCTCAATGACAGGGGAGCGATTAAAAGATTAAAATTGGAAATGCTCAAAAAGCCAGGTTAGGAGATCTCTCGGCGGTGGGGTTGGGGGCTGGGAAGGAGGGTTGTGGGGGGGGGGAGGGAGGTTGGTAGTGTGGCCACCTCACCGTTTGCACTCGCTTCGCCCGCGAAGTCAGTCAGCTCTGTGGGAATTGAACCAAACACACTGTCCCAATAGATAGAGTCATAGATGTTTGCAGCCCTGTACAATAAGCGATTTTCATTTCACTTCACGGAATCAGGCCCTTTGGCCCAGCTTGTCCATGCCGCCCAGTTTCCATCACTGAGCTAGTCCCTCTTGTCCGCATTTGGCCCATATTCCTCTATACCTACCCTGCCCATGTCAAGGGGAAGGTTCGAATAGATTGGAGCAATATTGTAGTAAATACGGTAAGGAATGGTATTAGAGTAAATACAGTAACCAATCCAAATACTATTCTGGGAAATGAAGGTAAATGATGTATCAACAGGGGTGAGAAGTCACGTGGAACATTGTCTAACATTCAAAGCGTTTTCTGACAATAGGAATCAGTTTGGTTACTGTCCCATTCTGGGGCGTGACTGCCGATCAGCCTCCCCTTTGAGAACTGGTTTCCAGCGGGGGGGGGGAAGGGTGGAGTTTGAGCTCCTTGAGAAATGAAAGTCGCTTATTGTCACAAGTGGGCTTCAAATGAAGTTACTGTGAAAAGCCCCTAGTCGCCACATTCCGGCGCCTGTTCGGGGAGGCTGGTGCGGGGAATTGAACCGTGCTGCTGGCCTGCCTTAAAAGCCAGCTCTTTAGCCCACTGTGCTAAACCAGCCCCCTGGCGCATATTTCACCAGAGATCCTCAGCAGGCTGTGTGCGAATTCAAGCCAATTTTAGCAGCCCCAGCTTCCCACAGCCACAGCGGCGAGCACACAGTCCCAGCCCTCAGGCAGGGCTTGGCATCCCAGCCAAGCGTGGGGGGAAACGGGCTCCTATTTATCACTTGCTCCCCTGGTCAAAAATAAATCAGTCGCCACAGTGTAAACAGCAGCAAGACGAGAACATTGTCAAACCTGCACAGTGCTCATCCAAAGCTGCTCAACTCCTCCCCAAGTCAAGATTTCGGATGGTTCAAGTGCAATAAAGATCCTCAAGCTTGACGGAATAAATGCAGCCGAACGCAGGCAATGTTTACTGGTCGCAGTCTCCCGTCGCAAGCAGCAAAGAAAAATGAGACTCACATTGGCTGGCAGCAGAGAAAGTCTCTTTCAGTTCCGAGTATGAATTTGATCTTCCTCGAAAGCAGATCTGTGCTGTCAGCAGTATCTGCGCTGTCTCTAAGCTGTTGCAATAATTGTTTTTTTTTCTATATAAATATTACCCAACCCTCTGAGGAACTCCTCCCTGCGCTTGGCAAACTCTCTCCTCCCTCCTTGCCACTATTTCTGTCGCTCACTTCTGCCCTTTCTGCAGTTTGGTTTTTTTCCCCCCACTGATGTGAAAACACTTGAAAGGCTGCAGCTTGACATCAGTTCTCACTTCCCCCTGGCGTCTAAAGCTGTTGCCTGCAAAAAAAAGGCACTTTTTTGCCTTTTTTTAATCGTTCCACTTTTCATGCTTTATTTCTTGGGCAATCAGCCTCGCCCCCCCCCCCCCCCCCCCCCCCCCCCCCCCCACACACACACACACACACACACCCTCCACCATAAAATGATCACTGTGCTTGTTCAAATGCCCAGGGTGGCTTTTTGCCTGCTCAGGGAGGGTCCCATAGGTTTTCACAGATCCTTTGTCATTTAAGGAACTGGTGGGGGAAGTGGGAAGCCAGCTTCAAACAGAATTGCATTGCCCCTGATTCTTAGAACCACAGAATCCCGGCAGTGCTGAAGGGGGGCCGTTCGGCCCATCGAGTCTGAACCTGTCATGATATTTAGACACAAACATAATCATATACAGACAAGCAGCTTATGGACACAGAGAAGAGGATGTGACCAATAAGCAGGCAGGACACTCAGGGGTGGGATCTGACTATAAAAGACACGAGGCGCTCACACTCCGCCTTTTTCCACTGATGAACATCGAGAGAGTTAGTCAAGGGTGTTGTTACAATCTCACACCTCCAGCATGTGGCTCAGAGCTAGTCTGGTTCAGTCAGACAGAGTAACCACATTTAAGTTAGCAGAGAGTCGAACTCACAGAGAACTGTGCTAACTGTGCTACTGGTTCAATAAACCTGATTGAACTAACTTCAAGGTCTGGAGTATCTTTCTGATCTAAGCTGCATCCAGTTGCATCCAGTGTTGGACCAGTGTACCTACGACAGCACCGACCCTCAGAAGGAGCACTTTACCCAAATCCTTTATCTAAACCTGTTGCCTATTTTCCAAGGTCTACTTCTCTCTGTTCCCCACCCGTTCATATATCTGTCCAGATGCATCTTAAATGATGCTATCGTGCCCGCCTCTACCACCTCTGCTGGCAAAGCATTCCAGGCACCCACCACCCTCTGCGTAAAAAACTTTCCACCCACATCTTATCCTCGTAACCTGACCTGTACATCCCTGGGTACTAAGGGCAATTGATCACGGCCAATCCACCTAACCTGCACATCCTTTGGAGTATGGGGGGAAACCAGAGGAAACCCACACAGACACGGGGAGAATGTGCAAACTCCACACAGACGGTTCCACGAGGCCGGAATCGAACCCACGGCCCTGGTGCTGTGAGGCAACAGTGCTAACCCACTGCGCCACCATGCGGCCTTTCCCCCTTCTGAAGGGACTGACTCCTATTGACTTCTAACCTTCTTGTGAAAGCGTGGGCTAGGGGACCCACACACTGAATCACAGGACACAGGCACCGAAAGAGGCCATTCTGACTATTGAGTCCACACTCGGTCGAGTAATCCAGACAGATCCATTCCCCAATCTATACCCCCCCCCCTTTTCGAAATCACTGATCATCTCTGCTTCTCCTCTACTCGTGGACAGCAAGTTCCAGGTTAGTATCACTTAGAATCCTGAGGATAGAAACCAAATTCTCCAAAAATGGGGCTATGTGCCCACGCCTGTCTAAAAACACTGGCGTTTCACTCTGGACTTTCCTTAAGAAAGGAAAGTCTGAAGGAAACTTTCCTTAAGCAGGGGGCTGGCAGGGCCTCGGAGTGCTCGGGTTGGGAGCTCACGCACGGAGGGGCCTCTGTCAATGGCCCCCGCCCCGCGTAGATCGCACGTGAGCGACTCCCGAGCTAATCCCCGGTCCCGATTTCCGGGTAAACGACCATTCTCCGCCCCCGTGCCTAACGTGATTCTCCGGGGACCGGCTCGGAGAATCCAGCCCCGTGGTTTTAGGCTTAGGAGTGACAGATTGAAAACAGAAATGAGAAGGAATTATTTCACTCAAAGCATCGTGAATCTGTGGAATTTGCTACCCCAGAGTGCAATGGATTCCCGAACACTAGAACACATTTAAAGAGGAGATGGATAGGTTTTTAATTAATAGCGGGATTATGGGGAGCGGACAGGAAGTTGGCGACGAGGCCAAGTGGAGATCAGCCATGATCGTATTGAATGGCGGAGCGGGTTCAAGGGGCTGAATTTCCCACTCCCGCTCCTAGTTTTTATGTTTTTATTCTGTTCTTAAATTCAGACTCAGTTAATGGGATCCCTCACTGATTTTTTTTCACCCAGAAGATGCTTGGAGTCTGGGATGAACTTCCCGACAAGGTGGTGGAGGCAGGTTTGATCGAGATGTTCAAAAGGGAACAGGATTGCTTTCTGAAAAGAAAGAATGGCCAAGGTTACGGGGATAAGGCAGAGGAGTGGGATTAGGTAGAATGCTCTTTCAAAGAGCCAGTGCAGATTGCATGGGCCGAATGGCCTCCTTCTGCACTGTGAAGATTCTGTGATTACAACAATTATGACACTCCAAAAGTACCTAATTGTCTATGAAACGAGTTGGGGAGTCCTGATATCATGAAAGATGTCGAGAAGACGCTTCAGATCAATTAAAACTTCTCATCATCATCTTCAAATCCCTCCGTGCCTTCACCTCCTTCCTAGCTCGGTCACACCCAGGGGTTCTACAACCCCCTGAGATCTCTGCCCTCATGAGCTTCTTGAACATCCTTGAATTTTACGCGGTCTGCCATCGGTGGCCATCTTTTCAGCTGCCTGTTCCCACGCGTTTCAGGAGGCGCATCCTTTGGCATACCCATGCCTGTGTGAACTCAACTGTTGAGAACCCCTGTGGTTAATTGTCTAGTGACAGCGTTCTTGAGGTTAAGCGTTGCTGATGCTATCGTTCTATGGCCCAGTGATGGTGGAGTCGTGGCTAAATACGATGGTGATGTTTTGACTAAGTGACCCAGGGATGGTGAATTAACCTCTCCAATTTGGCCTTATTGAGTTGTTCAACATGGTGTAAGTATTCATAAATATTTATTAAAAGTGGGGAGATGGTGGCATTGTCACTCGAACAGTAATCCAAAGCCCCTGGGCAATGTTCTAAGGAGTTCGAATCCCATCGTGGCAGATCATGACATTGGAATTCAATTAAAATCTGCAATTATAAGTCTAATGATGACCATGATTGTTGTAAAAACCCATCTTGTTCACTAATGTTCTTCAGGGAAGGAAATGTGCCGTCCTTACCCGATCTGGCCTACATGTGACTCCAAGCCCACAGCAATGTGGGTGATTCTTGCCGAGAAAGACACTCAGTTTAAAGTCAATAAGGGGTTGCCAATAAATCCTGGCCCAGCCAGTGACACCCGCACCCCAAGGACAAAATAAATTAAAGTCATGGGGTGGGATCCAACGGCCACGCTGCGCCAGAAAAGCAGCTCGCCGCGTGGCCAACGAAAGCCGGGAGGCCCCGCTCCCGGGTGACCCGGCTCACCACACCTCGCAGAATCCGACACGATGTCGTGATGTGAACCCCATTGTGGGCGGGATCACTTTTTTTTTGGCAAATCTGCCTTTTAGAACGAGGCAGCTAGCCACACTCCAATGTGCAGATTCCCGAGGTACCTGAGGCTTTGGGATTCACCCCCTTTGCCTCGGAAGCCTTGGGTGAGCGCCGTTCAGTACTGGTCCCTACAAATGGGGGACCTGGCTGTATGGCACTTGGGGGGGGGGGGTCTCCAGCTGGCCCCCAGCTGCATGGCCTTTGGATAGGGTAGTTCCCTGGCACTGTTGGTGCCAGCTTGGCACTCTGGCAGTGCCAACCGGGAGCCAGTCTGGCACTTCTAAGATGCCAGCTGGCAGGGGCACTGCCAGGGTGCCCAACTGGCATTTTGTGGACACGTGTGCTCGGGCCTGTGGTGCCCGGTATGGGTGCTGGGGTGTCTGGAGGGGGCTTTGGACCCTTCAATAGTGCGTTTAGGCTGGGGGGGGGGGGAATGTCGCGGATCGGTTCGGGGGGGTCTCGGCCATTTTTAAATGGCCGTCCCGCTCTCCCAGTAGACTGAGGAGCTCCACTCCTCCCCCTCTGAACAAATTGGGGCTGCGTGCGACCTCGGCTGCGCAATCCCCCGTTCAGGCCCCTCGAACAACGTGAGTCGATTTGAATAGCCATGTGTTTCCCCAGCACTGCGAGTGCCGGGGAACACGGTGAAACAACGCGCTGGCTGGGGGAGTTTATCCCCTTTTGGGAGAATCAAGCCCATGAATTAAAAAGAAAAGGCGAATGGACACGACGACATTCCCTGAAACCCAGCCAAAGGATGGGTCCCGAGTGTCATTTAATAGCTGTCTCTACACATGGAGCTCAGACTCACATATGGCACACTAGCCAATGATGCTGCTTTGCTGTGTTAATCTGATCGCTGGGGCTCAGTGCGATCCTGTGAGACGGTGCCATGAGTTACCGCGCGTACCTGTTTCTGCTTTTTGCTCTACAGAATCCTTGGGCGAGCGATTCCTCAGCAGCTTTGAGCGAGAATGAATCACTCGTCCTAATTATAACCCATTGATGGCAGAGAGCTAAATATATACCAGTAAAAGATATCTTCCACTTTTACACCCCAACTCGAGCTTAGAGACAATTATCACGCTCTGTTCCCAGGCTGCGCATCATATAGAACCGGAATCTTTAAATCGGAGCCCACGTTGCCTGCTGCCTTGATTTATCGATCAGAAACTGATCCAAGGAAATACTTTCATTCGACTCTTACCGCCGCGAAATGGGCACTCTCTCATTTTAGAAAAAGCAACCCAATCACCGGGGTACATTTCTACAGGGATGGAGCTTCCTGAGGGCAGCACGGTGGCACAGCGGTTGGCACTGCTGCCTCACAGCGTCAAGGACCCAGGTTCGATTCCGGCCTTGGGTGATTGTGCGGAGTCTGCACCCTCTCCCCGCGTCTGCGTGGGTTTCCTCCGGGTGCTCCGGTTTCCTCCCGTAGTCCAAAGACGTGCGGGTTAGGTTACGGGGGCTAGT
This sequence comes from Scyliorhinus canicula, assembly GCF_902713615.1. Taxonomy (NCBI): domain Eukaryota; kingdom Metazoa; phylum Chordata; class Chondrichthyes; order Carcharhiniformes; family Scyliorhinidae; genus Scyliorhinus; species Scyliorhinus canicula. The sequence continues at coordinate 14,187,360 of NC_052170.1, forward strand.
GCTCTTTCGGAGGGTCGGTGCAGACTAGATGGGCCGAACGGTCTCCTTCCGCACTTTGGCACTCTACGAGTTAGTATGGGAGTCAGGGAAGTTTTCAAATCAAACCTTAATGAGACCGCATTTGGAGTGCTGTCCTTGTTTGATGAAATGGACACAGAGGAAATGGAAATGGTGCGAAAGAAATTCAGAAACGAAATCCAGAACGAAAAAGATTACTGGAATAGATGAGAACTGCCCGGGACTCTTTTCTCTAGTAAAGAGAAGTGTTTGGGGCAGCCTGGTAGAGATCTTTAAGATTACGAAAGGGTTCATGAGTGTTTGGACTTGGAGTAAAGGTTCAGATTTGCAGAGGTGATCAAAACTGGGAACCATCAACTCAACATACTTATCAATAAATCCAAAAGGGGACCTATAAACATACAGATTAAGAGCCAGGAATAGGCCATTCGGCCCTTCCAGCCCGCCCCGAAGTCAGGAGGAGCTTCTTGACCCAGAGAGAGATGAGAAGGTGGACCTCGCTCTCGCAGAGAGTGGTTGAGGTGACTATAACAGGTGCATTTAAGGGGAAGACAGGCAAGCAGATCCAACACGAACGTACGATCTAGGTGCAGGAGGAGGCCATTCGGCCCCTCGAGCCTGCTCCGCCATTTGACAAGATCGTGGCTGATCTGATTGTGACCTCAACCCCGATAACCTTTGACCCCCCCCTCCCCTTGTCGATCAAGAATCTATCCACCTCTGCCTTAAGACTCTCCATTGACCCTGTCTCCACCGCTTTCTGGGGAAGAGAGTTACAAAGACTCACGAACCTCGAGAGAAAACATTCCCTCCCCTCTCCGTCTCAAATGGGAGACCCCGTTTATTTTTAAACTCTGTGTCCCCCCCCCCCACTCAGTTCTAGTCTCACCCACAAGGGGTAACATCTTTTTATCATCAATTGAGGGAGAAAGATGGAGAAGATTATGCTGAGAGGGTTGGGTGATGATGGGTGAGGGGCTCATGTGTCTATTAAACACCGGAACATAGGCCCTGAGCTGCATTTTCCATCGGCGGGATCCTCCACTTCGCCGGGAGCGCACTAACGCCCCTGGATTTCCCGATGGCGCGGGGGGGTGGGGGGTGGGGGGGGGGGGGCGCCCACAATGGGAGACCCCATTGGCCAGAAACCGGTGCAGCCGGACGGAGAATCCCGCTTGTCCACTCTACCTTATTCCTGCCCCTTCGCTGCCTTTATCTCGTTCTCTAGCTCCGTGTGCCTCTCGCCGTCTCTCTTTCTCCCTTTCTGTCTCTCGTTTACTTTCCCTTGCCGCCTCGGGTGATTACCCCCGTGCTTTCAGTCTCGTTTATTTTCACTCTCAACCCGACTTTCACTTCCCTTTTTTTGTTCGTCTTCTCTCCTTCTCTCAATATCTCCTTCGCCAACAGATAAGCCACGCCACGGCCTGTTGTCAAGTAAAAACTCTGGATGCCACGTCGAGGGGAGAGTGACCCGGGTTTCGGTAGCTACAAGGGGTCATCAGTAACAGAAAGCTGCGCTGGAGGCTGGGGTCGGGCTGTGGGGCATTTAATTATTCACAGCTCTGGGTTTAGAAGCAGGGACAAGCTCTTAGCACCCCTTGTGGCTGTCCAAATAAAAAAATACCCTCACTAAAGTTATTTTAGTCCAACTTCATCGAGTCAGAGAATGCAGAAGGAGACCATTCAGCCCATCAAGTCTGCACTGACATTCCTCAAAGGGCACCCTACCCAGGCCCACTCCCCCACCCTATCCCCGTCACTCCACCTAACCGTTGGACACGAAGCGGAACTAAAAGCCAATCCACGCAATCTGCACATCTTTGGACTGTGGGAACAAACCTACGCAGACACGGGGGAGAACGTGCAAACTCCACACGCACAGTCACCCAAGGCCGGAATTGAACCCGGGTCTCTGGCGCCGTGAGGCAGCAGTGCTAACCACCGTCCCATTCTAACCTGCCGAGAAACACAAAGTGTTCACCTCAACCCGTCCCTTTAAGATGCATCCATTCTAAAGGCAGTTTTGAAATGCAGACTGAGTCTGTGCAGAAACAATTCCCGATCTCTGAAAGGTCCCACTTTGGGGACTCGAGCCAAGTTTACGGAGGCTGCTCGAGAGGAGAGACCAGCTTTGCGGCAGCTCAGCAATCGGATAATGCACCCAGTCACCACACTCCCACCACAGACCAGCTCAGCACAGGCAACGCTGGCCGAATCATAGAACGTACAGTGCAGAAGGAGGCCATTCGGCCCATCGAGTCTGCACCGACCCACTTAATCCCTCACTTCCACCCTATCCCCGTAACCCAACGACCCCTCCTAACCTTTTTGGTCACTAAGGGCAATTTATCACGGCCAATCCACCGAACCTGCACGTCTTTTGGACTGTGGGAGGAAACCGGAGCGCCCGGAGGAAACCCACGCAGACACGGGGAGAACGTGCAGACTCCGCACAGACAGTGACCCAAGCCGGGAATCGAACCTGGGACCCTGGCGCTGTGAAGCCACAGTGCTATCCACTTGTGCTGCCCACGGCGGCCACAGAGATGAGCTGAGGATCTATACCCACTGTGTTCACAAGTGAAAGAGACTTACCCCTAGATTAACTCGCATACATCCTCTGTCCCTTCCAGCTTGGACCAGCCTGGCTCGATTTAGAGCTGCTCTTGATAGTGCCTGTGTGCAATAATCTGCCTGCTCCCTCACTCTGAGCAGCCGCCTCTCTCCTCGTCTCCTGTTTGCGATGTCCGCTCGCATACCGGAGAGGCGGTCTGTGCCGAGAAAGGGGGGGGGGGAGCAGTGGTTGTGATGAGGGGAGAGTGTGTGAGCTGAGGCAATCCTGAGCCCGTCAGTCCTCCTGGGTTTGATCTCCACCAGGATGCGCCGTAGCCCTTGGCAACTGCATCCCCTTGGCAACAGACCTGTGTGTGAGAACAGGAGCATGTCAACCCCCCTCGGATCGCCATGGCAACCCGTGACGTCAACAAAGCCAGAAATAGCCTCGGCAATTTTGCAAGTGTTATTCTGCCACGACGTACGCTGGGAGACATGTGTTTGGAAATAAATAGACCGTCTCGAATTGTCAGCATCGCCCTTCACAAGCGATTCCTTAACCCTCTCAGGGCCTTTTCTCAATTATTCAAACTGTGGTGATATAACCACTGTAGATATGTGTACTTGCAGTAGGGGGATGTATGGCCGTACCTGTAATACAGGTTCCTCCGGTAAGCCCCTGCCGGCTAGCTCCGCCCACAGGGAGCTTGTGTATAAATATGCATGTGAGTCACTCAGACCCTAGTCTACAGTTGCAGATGGAGGAATAGCATCGCACAGCAATAAAGCCTCGATTGTACATGTCTCTCGTCTTTGAGTATAATTGTTGCTACACAAACCAAGTGGGCCAGCAGCAGTGCCATGCACACATTAATCGGAGATACGGGCGGGCTCATTTCTATCGAGTCTCATTGAACCAATCTGCCGGCGCTTTTGGAATGACGGGGCCTGAGTCGCAATGATGTCTCGACATGGATGGTTGGAAGTGGGACAACTCACAGCTGTAATTAACGGTGCTCCAAAATCCTGTCAGGCCTAAATCTGAGATTTGGAAAGCTGTTTCGCAAATATGGATCTTCTCAATCCGGTTACCAATCCAACCCGTTCGACATTAACTCTGATGACACCACAAGACTAAAAACATAGGAGCAGAATTCAGGCAACATCCCACGGGCCAAGATATCCCACCCACCCTTCTATGGCCTTCCTCACTTCCTCACTGAGGACACTAATCATAGCAAAGAGCACATTTGGCTCCACTGGTGTACACGTGAGCCTGCCCCCCCCCCCCCCCCCCCCCCCCCCCCCCGGCTACGTTATCTGATACCTTCTTAAAAGACTGGTGATCCCTCACTTCTCATTTCCAAAAATTCAGTACTTGGGAAACAGGGTGTCCTCATACTTCTGGTTATTGGACCCTTGCGTTAGACTCAGCTCCATAAGAACTTCCTTATTCTCTGAACTGGTTCTGCTGGACACTTTTTCACAACGTTTCACAAGGGCTGTGCGTGCGTGGCGCATGAGGCCACACACCAGCAAGGTGGGGAGGGGCCCCCCTCTCCCCTGCCCACCCACTCCCCACCTCGACATCGTGAGTTCTCGGTCTGTCTCGTCCTCTCCATCTCCCTCACACTCTCTCTGCCTCCCACCTTGGCCACCTTCGAGAGCTGAGGTGACGTCCCGCACCCCCCCCCCCCCCCCCACCGCTCCTCTCCCCAGCGCAAACGAAGACTTACAATTAAATAACGCCATCGACCATAGTGCAAACGGTCGACGCACTGAGTCGGGGGGGGGGGGGGGGGGGAGGGCTGTGGCTTCGGGTCCCGATGCGGAATTCCGAATCTCAGGATGCAGACTGACTCTCCAGTGCGGTGCTGAGGGTGTGAGAAGGAGGAATCTCTCCCTGACATTCCAGCTCATATTTGTCCCACATGCCTAGAACATATCAGCTGGAATTATCCCGCCGTTGGGATTCCCTATTTCCCGGCTGTGAGGGGTGGCTTCAATGGTAAATCCCATCGACAAGCGGCGGGAAGAGAGGCTCCCGCCGCCGGCGGACAGCGCGCAGCTGAGAACCGCGCGGCTGGGGCAACCGGAGAACCCCACCCATCATTCCCTCATTTGTACCGTTGCTGTTTGTGGGATCTTGCTGTTGGCGGCTACGTTTGCCACACTGCGACGGTGGCGAGGCTTCGGAAGTACGTCCTTGGCTGAAAAGTGTTGTGTTGATCACCCTGGACTAACGCAGACTGCAACTGGATGCAGTTGTACTTGAAAGTAGACTCCAAACTTTGATGTTAGTTCAATACGCTTTATTGAACTTGTTAAGCAAGTTCGCTGTGGGTTTGACACTCTACTAATCTAAGCATGCTTACTATAACTAACTAGACCAGATTAGCTCTGAGCCACATGTAGAAGGTGCCAACTGATATATACACCCTGACTGTCACTACAGTTGTCACCAGTGGAAAGAGGCAGGGTGTTGATGCCTCGTGTGTTTTATAGTGGGAGACCATCTTCTAGTGTTCTGCCTGGTGATTGGTTGTGTTCTGTCCTGTGTGTTGATTGGCTAACCAGGTGTCTGTCACTGCCTGTCTGGATCTCATTATGTGCATGACAAAAAGGTGGTGACTGGAGCAATCGCAACGTAACTCCTTTCTATTGTTAATCATGCCCGTCCCGTGTATGGGTGTCTAATACAAGTAGATGAAAGGTTGGGCGAAGGAACCGGTGTCCATGACGGGGTGAGAGGGCGGAGTGGGTGGGGGGGGGGGGGGGGGGGGGGAGCTGAATCTACTCCAGGGCCTTTGATAATTGTCAGTAAAGTGGGAAGGAAAATGGCCGCCTCGAGTGTGACTGGATGGAGGGAGAAATGCCCCCCTCCCCTCCCCCGGAGGTCAAGTGGTGTCTGGACCCCTGAACCCTTGGGAATCTGTTGAACAGACAGGAAGCTGCCAGCCAGCTGCACCAGGTGGATGCCACTGAGAGAATTAACTCCCTTGGCGCTCGACCGGTTTCCTGTGATGTGCAAGTTGCTTAAAGCTGTCCGTCAATCAGTGCTGGGAGCTGTGCTGCACCTTTGCATTAATAATTCAGCGCTTCTATTATTATCGAATTATGCAAATCCCTTTGCAACATGAATTTGCATACTTCAGCACAAATGTGGAATCCAGATTGTTAGCTTTTAGCACCCCAGGGCGACCTGACTTAAACATTGGGTGCAATTCTCCAGAAAGACTTCTGAGTGTGGCCAGTGAGCGGCAATTAGAACATAGAACATACAGTGCAGAAGGAGGCCATTCGGCCCATCAAGTCTGCACCAACCCACTTAAGCCCTCACTTCCACCTTATCCCCTTAACCCAATAACCCCTCCTAACCTTTTTGGACACTAAGGGCAATTTATCATGGCCAATCCACCTAACCCGCACATCTTTGGACTGTGGGAGGAAACCGGAGCACCCGGAGGAAACCCACGCACACACGGGGAGGACGTGCAGACTCCGCACAGACAGTGACCCAGCGGGGAATCGAACCTGGGACCCTGGCGCTGTGAAGCCACAGTGCTATCCACAATGCTACCGTGCTGCCCACGGCAGCCACAGAGATGAGCTGAGGATCTATACCCACTGTGTTCAAAGGTGAAAGAGACTTACCCCTAGATTAACTCGCATACATCCTCTGTCCCTTCCAGCTTGGACCTGCCTCGCTCGATTTAGAGCTGCTCTTGATAGTGCCTGTGTGCAATAATCTGCCTGCTCCCTCACTCTGAGCATCCGCCTCTCTCCTCGTCTCTAGTCGGTGCCAATGTGAATGATGGGAAGCCCTTGGAAATGGGGTCGCTCTCGTTAATTGAATGGAAATAGGGCTTAAGGGGTAATAATTGTTTTCTGGCCACGCTATGGCAAGATCCCAATTTCGCGTACGGGAGGGCGCCGGTTGTTTCGTACCCTCTTTGATGCCTTGCGCGGTTCTCATTTTCAGTCTCTCCCGCTATTCAACAGCCTCGTTTCACTCGAGCGAGAGCGCCAGGAGGCCAGAGAATCACGCCCATTATTTCCTTCAATGTACTACCACACAGGCTGCGGTTGACCCTTTAGGTCTCGGGCCTGGTTTTGGGAGGACCGCAACCACCCACCCAATGCTATAAGCCCATGACCCTGCCTATCTGCCTCGAGCCTCCTACCCATGGCATTATGGGCCATTTCGGACATGCAGACAGGCACCCAAATCCCAAGGGGGAGGAGGGATTCAGGGTTTGGAGGGGGGGGGGGGGGGGGCTGTGTCAGGCCAAAGGCAAGAATCTGCCCCCAGATGGGGCCAGGGCCCTGAACGAAGCAGCTGTAGGTGGCCGTGCTACAGCGGGTAATTGTTGGGTTTGATGAAGGAAAATGGCCGCCACAGAGTCCTCTACTTACGTCTTCTCCTTTCGTGGGGTCCACCTCGCCACTCAGCCTTTCCCACTCTCGCAACAGCCAGGAAAGTAATTCACAGGACAGGAATCCTTCGCTGATCTGATAAGGAGCCTTAAAGCTGCTGACGTTGCAACCCTGAATTGCCGTGACCTCGAGGTATGTTGATCTATATATATATAGGGTCACACCACCTCGATGCAGGCGTGCTCTTGTGCAGGTGGCTGAGTGATGTTTTGATCAAGTTTATCTCGTCAGAACTTTGTCCCGACCGAACCTCTCTGATTCCGACTCAGAAGGTCCTTAGTTTGCATTCATATCGAAACCCCAGCTGCTGATCGGCGATGTGCCTCGCTGTAGCTCCATAATTCAGTCAGGCAGCACCTTCTTCTATTAATATCAGGCTGCTCATATCTCTGGGGCTTCATCTGTTAAATATTAATACAACACACTCAAATGTTCACTGCCAGTCAAGCACGGCTATCTCTTGCATTGATATAGCGTCTTCAGAATGGTAAACTATCCCCACTTCTTAGTAGCTTTCCTCCCTCAGGGACCAGGGTCTAGGGGGGGCATTGGCGACCATGGACGTCCATTGGATTGGTCCATGATTACACTCGGCAAAAAAGGTTTGCCATTGCCTTCTGTAGTCTGGCTGGGCCTGCAAACCCTCCCACTTTTACCGCCTGCGTATAGGGAGGATTGATGGGCTGAGAAATCAATCTGTTCAAACACGTCACACACCCGCCTTCCGTGGCCCGTCAAGTCCCGACATGGGATTCGAACCTAGAGCTCCCGGACCAGAGGTCAGCGACGCTACCCACCACGCCAGAAGGCGTCATATTTGGGCGAGATCCAGAACTCGGCATCAGGAGTGAATCGGTTAGATGGCAAACTGAAACGCGCCCGGCGCGAATCTCGATTTTGGTCTTCCCCGTTATTTGGCTGCCCAGATCCCTACCGGGAGCAATGAGGTGGTTCAAACACGCCCAACGTTTTTAGTCCAAAATTACTCTTCTAAAAACAAATTCAGGGTGTCCCTGTCAAGGGAAACATTCGGTGCCTATTCCTAATTGCCCTGAGCAGGTTGGGACAACTGCGTCGCTCGCTCGGCCATTCCAGAGAAGTAGTTAATAATCAACCACATGGGCCAAGTGGTTAGCACAACCGCCTCACGGCGCTGAGGTCCCAGGTTCAATCCCGGCTCTGGGTCACTGTCTGTGTGGAGTTTGCGCATTCTCCCCGTGTCTGTGTGGGTTTCACCCCCACAACCCAAAGATGTGCAGAGTAGGTGGATTGGCCACGCTAAATTGCCCCTTAATTGGAAAAAATAATTGGGTAATCTAAATTTAAAAAAAAAATCAACCACATTGCTGCGGGTCGGGAATCACGCTCACCCCCAGTTCACCTCCCCAACCTTTTGGCAGCCCCCTTAAAGCCTCCCTCACTCCCTCCCCCCCCCCTTCATGGGCATGGCCCCCCAGGCCCCGACCTTTGGCAGTGCCAACCTGGCACCCAGGCACCTCGGCACTGCCAGCCAGGCACTCTGGTAGAGCCAACCAGACACCCTGGCAGTGCCAGAGCAGAACCGCCAGAATGCCAGGGGGAGTGCCAGGGTACCACCCTGCCCTGCCCCCGACCACCCCCTGGGGTCTAATGGCCTGCGGAGACCCGCTGATGTGCCATCACGGCTGGCCCACTTGGCTCATTTAAGTCTGGTTACTTGGCATCAGCAGAACCATGCGCAGCAAGTACTGCCTGATAAAGCTGGCAGCAGTGGATCTGGATCGGACGTTGAACCCAGTCCCAGGCGGAAGACTGGAGGGTTTTAAGGAGCAAAGGAGGAGACCGAGCTGCTGAGACGGAGAGGTTTGGGATGGGAATTCCGGAGTTTCGATCGGAGAACGATGGGGCCACAGCTGCCAGTGGCAGAGTGAAGATCAGGCGGGTGTGCCAGCGATTCGCCTGGCCTGGAGGCAGTGAGAGAAATAGAGAGAATCGAGCAAAAGCGAAATACCGCGGATGCCGGAGATCTGAAGTCAAAGCAGAGAAAGTGCTGGTAAATCTCAGCCGCACATGCGGAGAGAGGAACAGAGTTAGCGTTTCGAGTCTGGTATGACTCTCCTTTGGAACGGTTCCAGAGGTCTGAACGAGAGTCACATCAGACTCTCTCTCTCGGTGCAGATGTTGCCAGAGCTGCTGCGTGTTTCCGGCACTTTCTGTTAATGTTAAAGGTGAATAGTGCACTGTGAGGCTAGCTTGAGTAGCCCAGAAATGAGGCAAAATTGTGCCAATTGTTTTATTTGGTGCAGTAAATGACCATAATATTCCAGACCTTGTCGGAGAACCTCACGATCAGATGGATCCTGTTAAGGGAGAGCGGCGTCAATGCCATAGCAGATCGGGGTGAGATAATAGGTTCGTTCCTGATCTTTTACCACTGGTTCAAAACCAGCTCACGCCCTCCTACAACTGTAATGGTCACCTGTACAAAATATTAGCATGGCTCAGGCTATTCCTAGATCAGTGAATTGATTTATTTGGGACACTTCCTCAGTTGATTAATTTGCTGCAACCCCTCCAGGCTCAACCTGCATATTGAAGTGAAACGGCTGACAAGAAGGGTAGCACAGCGGCACAGCGGTTAGCACTGCTGCCTCACAGCTCCAGGGTTCAATTCCCGCCTCGGGTGACTGTGCGGAGTCTGCACGTTCTCCCCGTGTCCGCGTGGGTTTCCTCCGGGCGCTCCGGCTTCCTCCCACAGCCCAAAGACGTGCAGGTTAGGTGGACTGGCCGTGCTAAATTGCCCCTTGGTGCCCAAAAGGTTAGGTGGGGTTACTGGGTGATGGGGATGGGGTGGAGGCGTGGGTGGAAGTCTGCTGCTCTTTCCAAGGGCCGGTGCAGACTCGATGGGCTGAATGGCCTCCTTCTGCACTGTCAATTCTATGATAGCGAATAAGCTGACCCCCGTGATTCCATGCACGGGTTTCCTTGAACACGGTGGCAAATGAACAACGTAAAGTCTTCTTCCGAATTTGAGCTTTAAATGATGTTAGTTAGCACACCAATAATCTGAGAGGTCGGGTGAGAAATGGTTCAATCTGCTCGGGAATATCTTCACCCTGTCATTACTGTGCACTCTTCCACTGGTAAAAGCATACCGAACTGAGATTACAAGTACTTTGATAAGAGCTACCGAACTATATCCAAAACCTTACAACAAATTCCAGAGAGCTATGGAAACTCACTCATTGAGTACATTTAATATATTTATATGGTTACATTTTTGGATACATTGAAGGATATGGGGATAGTATTGATGCTGAGGCAGAAGATAAGGAAATGAATGGTGGAGCAGGCATCCAGGGTTGAATGGCCTACTCCAGTCCCTTATTTCTTGCCTTCTGCTCCTATGATCCGACCTAGAGATACTGAATTGTGGAATGAAGACATTGCAGACCTGAAGGAGGGCTACACAGGCGTAGATTGAGAGGCGGTAGATTTAGAACTGAGTTGAGGAGGAACTGCTTCTCGCAGAGGGTGGTGAATTTGACAAACTCGCTGCCCCATCGTGTGGTGGAGTTTGAATCATTAAAGGTTTCAAGAAGGAGATAGATATATTTCTGGTAAAAACGGGTTAAAGGGATAGGGAGAGAAGATGGGAAGGTGAATTTGAGACCAGGAAGAGATCAGCCATGATCGGATTGAATGGTGGAGCAGACTCGAGGGGCTGAATTACCGACTACTGCTCCTAATTCCTATGTACACAGATGATGGGCGGGATTCTCCCCTACCTAGCAGGACAGGCAACTCCAGCGCGAAGGAGTGGCGTGAACCACTCCGGCACACCTTCACGGGCTAGGCCGGTGCCAGAGTGGTTTGCGCCACGCCAACCGGCGCCGAAGGGCCTCCGCCAGCTGGCGCATGTTGCGCATGCGTGGGAGCGCCAATGTGTGCTGGCGTCATCCCAGCGCATGCGCAGGGGGCTTGATCTCCGCGTCGGCCATTGCGGACCATTACAGAGGCCGACGCGGAGGAATAGAGTGCCCCCACGGCACAGGCCCGCCCGCGGATCGGTGGGCTCCGATCGTGGGCCAGGGCACCATGGGGGCACCCCCCCCCCCCTCCCGGGGCCAGATCCCCCCCGCGCCCCCCTGAGGACCCTGGAGGCTGCCCGCGCAGCCAGGTCTCACAGGCAAATACCTGGTGTAACATATGCTGGCGGGTCTGGCCGAAAACGGGCGGCCAATCGGCCCATCGCGGGCCGGAGAATCGCCGGGGGGGGAGGCCGCTGCCAATGGTCCCCGACCGGCACGGCGCAATTCCCGCCCCTGCCAAATCCCCGGCGCCGGAAAATCCGGCAGCCAGCGGGGGGGCGGGATTCACGCCCCCCCCCCCCCCCCCCCCCCCCCCGCCGATTCTCCGACCCGGCAGGGGGTTGGAGAATTCCGCCCGATACCTTTCGGGTATTGGTGTTCTATCTGTCCGGGTGGACCCCATGGCATTATTTTGAAGACCGGGAGGGAGGGGGGGATTTATATCCAGAGCCCTGGGGCACATGGCAAAGAACTGCTCCTCCTGCCGTGAGCAGCCTGCTGCTTCTGGGACCCTGCTCCGTGTAGACTGGGTGTCCTGCATTGCGGAAACGGCTGCTCGACAGAAAACAAGTGAACTGATATAGTTCAGAATACGAGGAAATGCCGAAATAAGCAGTAATACCGAGCTGCACCAAGAGGAAATGAAAGAAGAAAAGCTGCACATTCACAGTTTTACTGTAACAAGCAGTGAGTCACAGGCTGCAGCATCTGGCTTGATGCTGTATCGGTCACCTGCTCCAGTTATAGCAACAGGGCCAGCCGAGGCCTCAAGTCAAACCTGGACCGGCTGGGCCTGCCCTTTGTTTCCAGCACGGTAGCACAGTGGTTAGACAGCGCCAGGGTCCTGGGTTCGATTCCCGGCTTGGGTCACTGTCTGTGCGGAGTCTGCACGTTCTCCCCGTGCTTCCGTGGGCGGGAACTCCGGCTTCCACCCACAAGTCCCGAAAGACGTGCTGTTAGGTGAATTGGACATTCTGAATTCTCCCTCAGTGTACCCGAACAGGCGCCGGAATGTGGCGACTAGGGGCCTTTCACAGTAACATCATTACAGTGTTAATGTAAGCTTACTTGTGACAATAACAAAGATGATTAGGTTATGATTAATGGCAGGCGGGGCGAGTGAAGGCGAATCCAAGGTTTTCCCACACGTTACGTCAGGATCGAAAACCCTCCCCTAACAATTAGAGTAAAGCCATCCCACTCCGCCCCTGGACAGGCGTCTCCTTAGGAGACCATTTGTTGGAACCAACAATTCCACGGACACGTGCTTGTAGGATTAGAATAGCGGTTTTAATACACTCACAACAGAGCCAGCCTATTAGCCATTGAACTTTCGGTGAACTGGCCGGCTGACCCTGTGGCACTGATCTTTATACAGCAGCTTCCGGGGGGAGGATTTCTGGGCAGAGCCAAGGGAGAAGCCCCGTACAACTCGAGCATTCCCAGAGCTACTGCCCCTGGAGGACAGGTAGTGCAACTGCACTTACAATACAGACACATCTATATACAGATTATAATCCGGTGTGAATCACATTCACCACACCATTATTGTCCCAATGTGACATGTCCAGTGCCAGACTATGTGCAGTTTTTTGTCCTGGGCCCCATGCAGAGAGCAGAGAGTGCCTCGTTTACCCATAGGGAATAATGAGTGACTCCTCTGAATGGAAATAGGTTTCCATATCACCCTTATTTTCAAATATTGGACAGAATTCTGAATACGCCCTTCCCACTCTTGCCCAAGGGATCCCAACACAGGCCACCTGGAACGGCAATGCTGGAGGGGATTTTTTTAGATCACCATCCAGCACCTGAGACTAATGCATGAGCTGTCTGCACTGTCTGTAGAATGATGTGACCCATGACCTGGAAGTGATGATACGGGCTACTTCCAGGTACTGTACTGGAAGCCCAGTGGGCTCCGCCTCTGGCTCCGCCCTCACCGGGGCCATATATAGTCCGGCCGCCTGTGGCTGGCCCTCATTTGTACAGCCGACTCTGGCAGGCGAGTTCATGGATATTAAAGCCTAATGTTCACTCGTTCTCACGGTCTCACAGTGAATTGACGGTATAACAACGGGTATCAAAGATGGCGGCGGCACAGTGGACCAGTGGTTAGCACTGCTGCCTCACGACGCCAGGGTCCCAGGTTCGATTCCCGGCTTGGGTCACTGTCTGTGTGGAGTCTGCACGTTCTCCCCGTGTCTGCGTTGGTTTCCTCCGGGTGCTCCGGTTTCCTCCCACAGTCCAAAGGCGTTGCAGGTTGGGTGGGTTTACAGGGATTGGGCAGGGGACTGGGGCCCACGTCGTGTGCTCTTTTGGAGGGTCGGTGCACACCCAAAGGGCTGAATGGCCTCCTTCTGCATAGTAGGGACTCTATTGATTCTGCGGAAAGGCACAGTGACCCATTTTATTTATCGGCATCTCCAAAATGTTGAACATTGACTTCTGGTCATGTGCTCAATAGCGGCCTCTAGCCAGTGAAGCTAAACCGCTCTCGGCCTTGTCAACACCTTATCCTGTACTCAGTGAACTCTCACAGACAGCCTGCTGTGCTCGGCACCTTTCATATCACAAACCCAGTAAACTTTACAAAGTGGATTGAGAGTTCCCGCCCGATGCATTCTGAACAATTGCTGAGCACTGCCAGGAGAGAGCTGACGGCCTCCAGCTCGAATGAACTCATTGAAGACCACCCAGTGTCCCTCAGAAATGGGAGCGCAGTCCCATGAACCCGTCACCGCCTGCACTCAATGAACCTCTCGTGATGCCCCACCATACAACGGCATGGGACTGGGCTGTTTGTACGGAAGTGGACTGACAGCTCAGACATACCCTTCCAATAAGCATTCTTGTCATAGAATAGAATTATAGGGTCCCTACAGAAGGAGGCCACTTGGCCCATCAAGTCCGCACCCACCCTCCGAAAGAGCACCCCACCCAAGCTCACTCTATCCCCATAACCCCACCTAACCTTTGGACACTGAGGGACAATCTATCATGGCCAATCCATCTAACCTGCGCGTTTTTGGACTGCGGGAGGAAATCGGAGCACCCGGAAGAAACCATGGCAGACACGGAGAGAACGTGCAGACTCCGCACAGAGTCACCTAAGGCCGGATACGAACCCGGGGTCCATGGCGCTGTGAGGCAGCAGTGCTAACGGCTGTGCCAACGTGCTACCCCTCCCCCCCTTACCATTTCTCTGAATTGAAGTTGAATATTAAACATCATCCGCGTTCATTATTGATGTGAGTGCAACAGGAAAATTGGCAATCGCTCGGTTACCGATTCCGTTTCTGACCGGCAGCCATTTTGAAAGCTGGACAGCCAGGGAGCCGCGCGCGGGTTGAAGACGAAGGAGCGGGGTTTTCCGTACTCGCCTGCCACATTTTTTTTTTTTTGCTGGTCTGAAAACGTTTTACCGTGAATATTAACGCGGCGGGCGAGGCTGAGGCAACGCAGGCGTGAGAGTTGAACCTTTACCGTGCCGGGCACCACTGACATCCTGGGATGTTTTATGCTCGATTTAATTGATATTTTAAAATGTGGTCGCTGTCGTAATGTGGGGAGACGGAGCGGCCGATTCGCGCACAGCAAGATGGCATAAAGAGCGCTGCGATCAATGGCCAGACCATCTGTGTTTTACTGATGTCGGCTGATGGGTCAGGCCTCCTCTGCGGAATGGTGATCTTTAATACCGACCTGAGTGGGCAGACCTTGGTTCAATGTGTTACCCGGGCGATGGCAGCCCACAAGTTGACGCCCTCCTGTGTCGGTCAAGGTTTTATGTTCTGGTGTGGAGGGGCGGAGAATCCCGCCCCTGGTCTTTGGGTTAAGGGGTGAGAGAGATCTCGACTGAATCATGTCGAACACACAAACGCGGCTAACCAAGGACAGCGTGTTGTCAGCTTGGCTCAGTTGGCAGCGCTCTTTCTTCCCCATCCATCAGGAATTAATCATGACCGATTGTCCAGTGTGGCGCTGAGGCGGGGCTGCACTGTCAGAGATGTCATCATTGGACGAGGCCCCCTCAAGCCCCCCCCCCCCCCCCCCCCCGCCACCGACGAATATGTTTAAAGATGTGCTGACTATTCAGAGGCCAAAGGGAGAACTCCCCTAGTGTCCCGGCCAACATATTTCCCTCAGCCGACGCCACCAAAGCAGACTGGCCCGTCACCTCAGTACCCTTAGTGTGGACACAAACAATGACAATCACCGCACCTCAGACAATGCACGGTAGCATGGTGGTTAGCATAAATGCTTCACAGCTCCAGGGTCCCAGGTTCGATTCCCGGCTGGGTCACTGTCTGTGTGGAGTCTGCACGTCCTCCCCGTGTGTGCGTGGGTTTCCTCCGGGTGCTCCGGTTTCCTCCCACAGTCCAAAGATGTGCGGGTTAGGTTGATTGGCCATGCTAAATTGCCCGTAGTGTCCTAATAGTAAGGTTAAGGAGGGGAGTTGTTGGGTTACGGGTATAGGGTGGATACGTGGGTTTGAGTAGGGTGATCATTGCTCGGCACAACATTGAGGGCTGAAGGGCCTGTTCTGTGCTGTACTGTTCTATGTTCTATAATGCGGTGGGAGCGACGTTGGTGTCGATCACGGCTCAGTCGGGCTGACGGGTTAGAATGTTATGGGTTGAATGCCCACTCCAGGGATTGTGCACAAAAGCCAAGGCTGACATTGTGGTGCAGTATTGGGGGAATGCAACACTGCCAACCCTGCCATCTTTCCGATGCGACCTTAAACTGAGGCTACATCAATGCAGTCAGGTGGATGTCTTTATCGCCTCGCTGTCTGTGGGAGCTTGCTGTGCGCAAACCGCCCACCGCATTTCCCAGACTGCAACAGTGCCGCCACGTCATTGGCAGGAAAGCACTTTGCCACATCCGGAGATCCCGAAAGGCGCTAACGGAAAGGCAAGTCTTTCTTGACGCAATTAAAAGCTCATTAAAAGAATGGCCGTGACCTTCCGGTCCCCTCGAGGTGCACCCCTGACGCGGGTTTCCCGGAGGCGTGGGGTGGAGTTGAGACCCGTTGACTGCGACGCGAGCTGCTGCAGTAAGAGAATCCCAAACCCTGTGAACTATTAGTAACTTGTGAACCCGAGTGAACCTGAGTAACTGTGTCCTTGCCCTCTGTGAACATTTAATAAGCTGCACTCAGTGACCCTCCCCCATCAACAACATTCAAAACCCGTGACCCACTTCCATAGCAACTTGTACTCAATGACCTTTCTCTCTCATTACAGACACAGCTCCCAGCGACACATTAGCAAGGATAGGTGTCCAGCTTTGTGCGAGACCCTCCAGTTTGTAGCTGATGCGGACACTGTTCAGGGCTAGATGGCAGATTCAGTATTTTGACCCATAACCCATACACCTCAAACCCCAGGTTTCTTTCCCTTAAAGTTCTTTCTCCCCCCTCTTCAGCCTCAACAAGACGATTTTGTCTTCAGCCGGTTTCAAAACCACCCCCCCCCCACCCCAACTCAACCCCTCCCCGCCACACCCCGAGAGCTCTCCACCCCCTCCCCACCTCCACCCCCTGCCCCAATGTTTTCTTAATCAATCCCCCAACCTTGCGACGACTCGGCATGCATGTGTCGCGGCGGGCAGGAGGGGAAAACACCAGCCTGGCACCCTGGCAGTACTAGACTGGCACCCAGGTGGCACTTCCAGGGGGCCAGGTTGGCAGTGCCAAGGTGCCCAGGTGGCACCAGCAGCGCCAGGGTGCTACCCTGCACAGAGGGCACTGCTGCCTCACGGCGCCGAGGACCCGGGTTCGATCCCGGCCCCGGGTCACTGCCTGTGTGGCGTTTGCACATTCTCCCCGTGTCTGTGTGGGTCTCACCCCCAAAAATATGCGCATGCTAGGTGGATTGGCCACGCTAAATTGCCCCTTAATTGGAAAACAAAATGCATGTGTCGCTTTTGGTAGCTCCAAGCAGATCTGGCCAGGCCCAAGTCTGCTTCAAAAACCCAGCCGGCTGCCACTCAACCCAGTCTCCCATCCCGATCGTCCGCCCAACCTCACCGTACCCCATTCTCAATTAGCAACCGAGCTGGACTGCTCAGGGGCTGGAAGTTCAATGTCTATTCACCAGTGAGCTGCTGTATGGGGATCAAGGCCCAGCAGCCGTCATACTTCACTGAAGACCTGAGGCCCTAGATGAGGTGGGTCTCTGGCCTACCTCAGGTAGGTGTCATAATATACACCAGCATATCATGGTGCAGACACACACTGATGGACACACTGGGACCAATCAACATGTACAAACACCGCAGCCAATCACTAGTTAGAATACACACACTATAAAGGCAGAGGGCACCACGGTTCCCGCTCATTCTGGGTGCTGCCTCTCAGTGTAACAAGAACTCATCCAGCCCAGCACAGACTCACATCAAGTGCTGAGAGAATCAACTGGTTCGGACAAGGCTTAGGTCTCTAGTTTAAGTTAGCATCATTTAGACCCACAGTCATCGTGTGTTAGTTAGTTAGAAGTTAGTTAATAAAATTGAGTTGAACCTTCAGCAGTGTTGGAAGTGTCTGTTCATCTCTCAAGTCTACACTAGCCAACACTTCATGGTATCAGAAGTTGAGGGATGCTCGCACTTCTGAGACCTGCCTTTCATTGATCTGCCTTCCACCAGTCTCCAGCCATCCCACAGAATGGGCTCTGTTTGCCCGCCGCCGCCTCTCCGCATTGCAGGGAATCTGGGCTCGAACTGGAAACTTTTCAAACGGCGTTTCCAGCTGTACCTGAAGGCCAGGGACCTGGAAGCTGCCTCGGACGCACGGAAGATTGCTCTCTTCCTCTTCACAGCCGGGGACCACGCTCTGCACATTTACAACTCGCTCACCTTCGATGATGGGGAGGACAAATCGAAGTTCAAGACCGTAATTCTGAAGTTCGACAGCCACTGCGCGATCTAGGTCAACGAGAGCTTCGAGAGATGCATGTTTCAGCAGCGAATTCAGGGTAAGGACGAGCCTTTCCAATCCTTTATTACCCACAGTAGGAATCTCCCGGGTTTCTCCAGTGCACTGACACATCAGGCCCTGCTTGGCCACAGCCTGGACAACCCCATCAATCGAAATTAGAGAGAACTGAAGTTTACAGGCCTGCGCACGGACAATAAAAGCCTGTTGGATTCTAAACCTATGATTTCCGGCTCCGCTTATCATTTTCATTGCTCTCATGAACCTCCACATTGCATCACAGTTGTTAAAGTATCTCACAACGCTCCAAAAAAAACAATCTTGGCAGTTATCTGTACAAAATATCAGGAACTGATTTTATTAATGAAGCCAGTACGTGCGTTTAAACATTCGGACCAGCATCCCGATTTCTCCATTTCAGTATTGTTTTTCCTCCTGGGCGAGAAGCAGCCGGAGATGCGAGGTCAGGAAATTCCAGACTGCGAGGACAAAATGGCTGAAGGGGGTCACCCCTGTGCCATCGATATTGCCCAGGACAGGTTGGATTTCCCCCCCCCCCCAACGCTACGAATCCCTTTGCTTTGCATTGTTTTTTAAATTTAGAATACCCAATTCATTTTTTCCAATTAAGGGGCAATTTAGCACGGCCAATCCACCTACCCTGCACATCTTTGGGTTGTGGGGGGCGAAACCCCACGTAAACACGGGGAGAATGTGCAAACTCCACACGGGCAGTGACCCAGAGCCGGCATCGAACCTGGGACCTCGGCGCCGTGAGGCAACAGGGCTAACCCACTGCGCCACCGTGCCGCCCTCTTTGCTTTGCATTAACGTTCTCTCAGTCTTACATTGGATCTCACACAGCTCATCAAATTCACACGTTAGAGTGTGCCCTGTTCCTGCACGGGTTGTGAACCTCTCGGGATTTGGCTTTGTGAGTGAAAGAGAAGCTCATTTCGGAAGAGGGGGCCGCCCACGCGGACGCTCCAGGTTTTGGAGCTCCCACGCAGGGTCTCGAGAGATTTCCGGCCGTCCCTGCCGGTGGGATCTTCCGGTCTCACCCCACCGCGGGACCCCCGGCGGTGGATGGCGTGAACGGCAGGGAACCCCGTTGACAGCGACGGAAACGGGAAGATCCCGCCAGTGGCTGTCCCGTCAGATGCCACCCATCTCATTGCTGCCACTCTGTCGGGAGCATTCCCTCCTCCCTTGTCGCCATTAAGGTTCTGGGTCCAAGTCCTACTCGAGGACCTGAGCACAAAGATAGAGGGCGCAATCTTCCCAAAAGGGAACAAAGTCCCGGAGCGAGCGCGTTTGGCCGCGTGTTTCCTGGCACTCGCACATGACCGATCAACACGAGGGGCCTGAATGCGCATAGCCCCGTTTTTTACGATGGGGAGCTCTGCTCACTGGAACTGCCCATTGAAGCTAGAGCTTGTGATGCCATTTTTAAATGGCGTCCTGATCTCTGAGGCCCCCAAAAGAATCCCTTGCCCCCCGAACACTATATGGAAGGGTCCCCGCAGTGCTGGGGTATCACCCTGTCCAATGTGGGGACCAGTACCAAACAATACTCACCCGATGTCTTTGAGGCAAAGTGACTGAATCCCAAACCCTCAGGTACCTGGGGAATGTGCACATTAGAGTCAGGCTAGCTATCTCGCTCTAATATGCAGATTTGCTGAAAAGTGATTCCGCCCATTGTGGGCGGATTCTCCTTGCAACGCCTCACGAGATTGCGTTGAATCCCGCGAGGCATTGCGAGGCGGGTAGATCCCGGGAGCGGGGTCTCCCATCTTTCAACGGCCACGCTGCGCTGTGACGAGCTGCTTTTCATATATATTTTCATAAAATTTACAGTGCAGAAGGAGGCCATTCGGCCCATCGAGTCTGCACCGGCTCTTGGAAAGAGCACCCTACCCAAGGTCAACACCTCCACCCTATCCCCATAACCCAGTAACCCCACCCAACTCTAAGGGCAATTTATCACGGCCAATCCACCTAACCTGCACAACTTTGGACTGTGGGAGGAAACCGGAGCACCCGGAGGAAACCCACGCAGACACGGGGAGGATGTGCAGACTCTGCACAGACAGTGACCCAAGTCAGAATCGAACCTGGGACCCCGGAGCTGTGAAGCGATTGTGCTATCCACAATGCTACCGTGCTGCCCCACACGGCCATTTTCCGGCGTAACACGGTGATAGGATGGCGCTCAAAGGCTGACAGCCCTATGCAGCATCGAGAGAATGCTGCAGCGTTGGGGGCGCTGATTGAGGTGAGAGGTTAAACACGGACGACTGTCTGCGCTGGGGGAAAGATCCCATGGCAATATTTTGAAGCAATATTTCCCCCTCATGCCCTGCCGACTATTTATTCCCCCAATCAACCTCACCAACAAAAAAAAGCAGGTGATCCGGTCCCGATCCCGTTGTGGGATCTTGCTGTGCGTGCATGTTGGCTGCCGCCTTCCCACATTTCAATGGTGACTCCAGTTCAAAAATGCCTCGTTGGCTGTCAAGCGCTTTGAGGTGCCCAGCGATAACCAATAGCACAGTGCGCCGCTGGTTAACGATGGAGTTTGGGTTCCCTGAAGATTGTCAACGGATTGGAATGTGTGACGGAAGGATTACGTTTCCACAGACATTGCCGTCGCTCAGTGCTATTTGTGGAACGTGCCGGCATAGAAACCAGCTCCTGTGCCTGACAACAGTGAATGCACTTCAGCCCACACGTACTCGAAATACTTGGGGATATTTCCATCAATCGTTCTATAAATGTAAATTCATCATTCCCGCAAACAGCCCACGTTGGCAAAACCCAGAGCAAAATATAAGACGTTTGAGGAGAAGTGGGCCATTTGACCCATCGAGTCTGTACAGCCAGTCATTGAGATCTGATGTGATAATCCCTTCACTCCACTTTCCCACCCTTTATCTCCATAATCCTGACTCCTTTACTGATTAAAAAACATACTTAACAACCCAGCCTCTACAGCTCTCCACAGATTCAATCCCCTCTGAGAGAAGAAATTCCTCCTCATCTCTGTCTGAAATGGGCCCCTTACTCTGAGATTCTGTCCTCTGGTCCCAGACTCTCCCACAAGGGGAAACAACCTCTCAGCATCGACCCTGTCAAACTTCCTGAGAATTCGATATGTCTCAATAAGGTCGCCTCTCATTCTTCTAAACTCCAATGAGCACAGGCCCAACCTACTCAACCTCTCCTCATTGGAAAATTCCTCCATACTCGGGATCAACCCAGTGAACCTTCTCTGCACTGCCTCCAATGCCAGGATATCTTTCCTTAGAAATGAAATGAAAATCGCTTATTGTCACGAGTAGGCTTCAATGAAGTTACTGTGAAAAGCCCCGAGTCGCCACATTCCGGCGCCTGTCCGGGGAGGCTGGTACAGGAATCGAACCGTGCTGCTGGCCTGCTTAGTCTGCTTTAAAAGCCAGCGATTTAACTCAGTGAGCTAAACCAGCTCCTAGTGATAAGGGGACAAAAACAGTATTCCTGATGTGGTCTAACTAGGGCTATCTACTGTTAGATGTGACTCTTCGATTGGGCAGCACTTGCTGAAGAACCTCGAGTGCGCTACCATCTGCCCTAATTTCAGATAACCTGTAGCGCACATATCAAATGCTCATTTATTCTTGTCAGAAGTGACATATATTGGCACACAAGGATGGCTCCTCCTTGCTTTCTTCATAAAACTTGGCGAATCAGTATCAACTCGCCAATCAATCAGCGAGGTGGGGGTGGGGGTGGGGGGGGGGGAAATGGGTGGGTACCAGATGCCGGCGGGTGGGGAGATCAGAGGTCAAGGGGTTGAGGGGGGTTGGGTTAAGGGGGAAGGTCAGAGGTCAGGGGGTGGGGGGGTTGGAGGTCAGGGTTGCAAGGGATCTTAGGTCAGGGGGATGGGGTGGGGGGGCTTTTGGGGCTGTTTGGATGTCAGGGTGGGGGCTGAGCATGTAGGGGGTATGGTAGAGTTCCAGAGAGTGGGGAACATAGCGGAAGGGGATTAGGCAAGGAGGATGGGGGTGTCCCCGGGGGTGAGGGAGCATCAGAGGTGTGGGAGCGGTCCCTCTACGGGGATCGGTCTGGGTGTTACACTGAAGTTGAAAGTGGTTTGATTTCTTCTCTTTCAGAGTAACTATTAGTGTAATCCAAATTTAGCGGTTAAAATCGCTGTGTCAGATGATTCCCAGAGCAGCGCAATTGTCCGCGGGAAGTTAATACTTCTGGAGAATTGCTGAGTAAACCCTTACCTGGAGATCCAGGATGGATTCCCCAGCCCAACTCTGGGGTAGGCCCCAAATTCGATACTGGGAATCCAGGAGGTTACAGGCCGATATGAGGCAGTGATTCGGACGGAATCCAGAATTAGTAGAAAGGGGCAAGTGGGGGGTGGGGGGAAGGGGGGGGGGGGAGTCTAGACCGTGGCCCACTATTTAACTTTACCTTTTTAACTTTATTTAAGTGGAGGGTTGACAGAGGAGGTCAACAGTTGGAGCAGCAAGTTGATCAGTTTGGCATTTTAACCGATTCAGTGAGCAGGTACCTCGGCCTGCTGCCCAAAGCTGACAGGGCAGAGGCGGCACAGGCCCCAGCCCATCCGGCCCGAGCGAGGAGAGGCCACAGAATACCCAGGCCCATTCAGAACTCGCCACGTGCAGCCTGAATCCCGGCAACTACTCTGACTGGCTGAAAGATGGGTCCGGATCGCACGAGAGTGTTCAGCCTCCCAGACCGGATTCCAGATTTGGAGATGATCATCAGTCAGGTCGGGACTGCTTCAAATTTGTCGAAAGCTCCCGCTGAGCTCCCAATACCCGACGGTGCTAAAGGTGTTGGCTGCTGAATGGCGCGTTTCACGGGGTGTTTCACGGTGGCTGCATTGCCGAGCAACACCACTCTATCCAACGGCACTTGGCCATTTTATTTGGCCTTCAGGGAGATTCTCTAATTTCCCGCAGATCGGGGCGCCATTTTGACCGGTTCCCTCGATCTTACCCCCCCCCCCCCCCCCCTCCTCCATTTCTGTGACACCCCCTCACCTCACCAACCTTGGATAGGCTTCCGGGAACCTCACCCACCCCCCTTCGACCTGGCAAGGCCCCCCCCCCCCCCCACCAGGCCCGAAACCTGGCAGTGCCAACCTGGCACCTGAGCACCCTGGCACAGTCAACATGGCACCCTGGCAGTGCCCTGGAACCCTGGCTGAACCACCAAAGCACCCTGGCAGTGCCAGAATGGCAGTGCCATGGTGCTCGGTGCCAGGGGGAGTGCCAGGGTGCCACCCAGCCCTGTCCCTGGGGGATGCCATGGTGCTCGGTGCCAGGGTGCCATCCAGCCCTATCCCCGGGGGGTGCCATGGTCCCCGGTGCCAGGGGGAGTGCCAGGGTGCCACCGAGCCCTGTCCCCCAGGGTTTCCAATGGCTTTCAAGAAGCACACAGGTGCCATTACACCTGGTCCATGTGGTGTGGGCCAGGACTAAACGAGGTCTCCCAGGCCCGGCCGTTGAGTCCTGGGTGCCAGGTGAATTGGGCATTCGGCTATTTAAATGCACCATACGGGTAATTTAAATATGCAGATCTGGATCTTGCCCAGTGAGGGTAAGACCAAGGTCACCCCGGGTGGAGCGGGTCGGGTGACTGGCGATCGGTACGGCGCCCACTACAGAGCCCACTTTGGGCTCACACCCAATTCACCCATTGTGCCCGGATTGGCACTGGGCGCAGCGGGGTGACTGAATCGTGCTGGTTTTGGATCAGGAACTGGGAGGGGCCCAAATGAGGGAACTCACTCAAATATTAAAATTCATTCAAATAAAAACTAGAAGGAGATATTTACAGAAAAAACAAAATTAAAGTTCAGCTATGATAATTAAACAATCAAGTTACGCTTGTTTAACTAATAAATAACATGAGATTAAATATTAGTCGTAAATATGGAAGTGAAGAGATAGCAGGGAACGGTTCGAACAGAAAGATCTATTTAAGATACAGTCAGCAAACCCCGTGACTCCTAATTGTTTAGCTTTTTAAATTGAAAATCTGATTATAAAGTGTGTGAGAGGAACAACCAGAGCACATTGTGGATCCTTAAACTGTTTAATAGCAAAATCTGACAGTGGGTTTGAGAGAAGTTGGTGAGGGGGGGGGGCGGATTGAGGACAAATGAAGCACAACTGTTAACGAATTGTCACTATTGGGCACCTTGGCACGGCCATGGTGCCCGGATGGCAGTGCCAGGGTGTCTAGATGCCAGGTTTGCAAGTCCCTCTACCAGGAGCCTCCAGCCCTCCGCGGTAATGGACAACCACTGCTCTCCCAACTCTCCCTCTTAAACCCTCCCTCGTCCGACAGTCTCTCCTTCTAAATCCTTCTCCAAATGTTGCCTCTTTCACCCCCTGCACCAACTTAATTCTGGTTTCCTGTAAAAGAGCTTTGGAGCAATTTACGGGGGGGGGGGGGGGGGGGGGGGGGGGGGGGGGGGGGGGGGGGGAGGGGGGGGGCGCATTCGGCGACTCCGGCAGAATCCTCCAACGCCCCCCCGGCCACTAGAAGCCAAAATCCTGTCTCCCGACGTTGGAATAAATGTTAGCAATTAGGGTCTCGGGACTTCAATGGTGTGTTAGAGACAGGTCGGGTTTCTCAAGCTCAGGAAGCCCTTTAGCATGAGAACACGTTAAAAGGCCACCTCGCCAGAATTAAGTTGCCCCTCCAAATTAAATACCCCACCAGCGAGAACGTTTGTTTTCACAGCGGCACAGAAGTTATGTTTGGGGGTTTTTTTCTATTCATTCACAGGGTGTGGGTGTGGCTGGCCAGGGCAGCATTTGTTACCCATCCCTAGTTGAATTGAGTGCCTCGCTGGGTCATTTCAGAGGGCGTTATTAATAGTCAACATTGCTGTGGGTCTGGAGTCACATGTAGGCCAGACCGGGTAAGGACGGCAGATTTCCTTCCCAAAAGGACATTGGTGAACCAGATGGGTTTTTACAACAATCGACAATTGTTTCATGGTCATCGCTAGACTCCTAGTTCCAGATTTTTATTGAATTCAAATTTCTGATTTGGTGGGATTGGAACCCGGGCTCCCAGACTGTTACCATGGGTCTCGGGATTACTGGCCCAGTGACGATGCGATTATGCCACCACCTCTCCATAGGTGGCATGCACGTGGTGAGGTAGGCATCTTCCATGATTGGCGATGGGTTTCCGCTGCATTGCCCTCTGGGGAGCGTCTGTCAATGCCACCCTATGCTTGGCAACGTAAGTTGTGTGGAGGATGGCCAAGGAAGAGTGGAGCAGTAGCATGGGAAAAGGTGGAATGCCGCACAATGTCAGTGACACGGGTTCGATTCCCACCTCGGGTGACTGTCGGTGCGGAGTCTGCACATTCCCCCAGTGTCTGTGTGGGTTTCCTCCGGGTGCTCCGGTTTCCTCCCAAGGTCCAAAGATGCGCAGGGTAGGCGGATTGACCACGGTAAATTTCCCCTTAGTGTCCAAAAATGCGCAGGTTAAGTGGGTTTACAGGATTAAAGGGATAGGGTGGGGAGTGGGCCTACGTAGGGTGCTTCAGAGGATCAGTGCAGACCCGATGGGCCGAATGGCCTTCTTCTACACTGTAGGGATTTTATGGATTTCTATCGATAATGCGGGCCGTCCGGATGCCCTGTCAATATGGCGGCCAGATCTATGACCCCATGAGGTAACGGTGGTGGGGGGGGGGGGGTGGCGGAAGAGCGGAGAGGGGGTTAGGAGGTGGCGAAGTCCTACGTGCCCCGCCACCATGGGAATCAGCGAGCTCCTCACAATGTGTATTTAATAAGCTGAACAGTGGACAATCGCACTTAGTCAACCACCTCCAGAGTGGAAGGCTCTGGCCTATAAATCTGGAAGTCATGGTGCCAACTCCCACAGGCTTGAGTTGAAAGGGCAACGAGATAGAAAACAAGACTTGTATTTTTGCAGCAAACCTCGATGACCAGCTAATGAAATACTTCACCTGATGTAGTGTAGACGATGCAGCAGCCAATCTGTGCACAGCAAGCTCCCACAACTACCAACGATCAGGGCTGAGATTCTCCGAGATTCTCTTTTCCCGCCGGCGTGGGGCAGCTTCAACGGTAAATCCCGCCACCGGCGAAGGGCGCAACGGCGAGGAACACGCGGCTGTGATCGGAGAATCCAGCCCCCGATAACCTTTTTATTAAGCTGTTGTCTGAGGGGTGAACATTGGCCAGGACACCAGGAAAACTTCAATCAAAACAAAACGAAGGTGGGGCTGCTTAGCACGTCAGGTCTCCCCTGTGAAGGGAAAGGTCAGGTCAAGGGGACCTTCTTTCATCAGAACTCTTCTGATGAAAAGTCAACTGGACCTGAAACGTCAACTACGGTCTCTCTCCACAGAGGCTGCCTGTCCAGCTGAGCATTTTATTTTGTTTTTATTTCAGATTTTCAGCATCTGCAGTACTTGACGTGGAAAAATATCGGCCGTTCCTTCACTGTCGCTGGGTCAAAATCCTGGAACTCCCTCCCTAGCAGCACTGTGGGTGCACCTACAGCACATGGACCGCCCAGGAGGTGGCTCTCTCCAGGCCGATTAGGCAATAGGAATGCTGGCCTGGCCAGCGGCGGAATAAAAGATGAGGGTAGACTCGGTTTGAAAGATGGCCCCTCGCGGTAGAGCAGCCCCTCCCCATGCCGACGCAGTGGGAGTGTCAGCCAGGATCATGTGACCAAGTCTCTGCGGAGGGGACTGGAGTCCAAGACCCTCGATCGCGGAAGGTTTTAGGTTCGACGGGCAGCATGGTCGGCGCAGGCTTGGAGGGCCGAAGGGCCTGTTCCTCTGCTGCGCTTTTCTTTGTTCTTTGTTCTGTCTGACCACGGGAGCAGGAATGTTACTGGGCGGGCCCCAACTGACAACCGAGGAAGGTTTTTAATGACTGTAATGTCAGGGTGTGTTTAGGCCCCAAGCCTAAACTCCTGCCCCTCCCTCCCCGTAATAAAATAAACTACCGAGGAAGTCCAAAGGTGAAAGGTGAATGCAAACAGGGCGCGCACCACACCATTATTACCAGTTTCACAGACAGGGTTTTGTTTGAGTAATTCAACCCTTTGATGATCGGTTTAAGCGTGTTGTGGATCGTTCAGCTGAGCACTGCCCTGATTCAATCATTCAGCAAGATTCCAACCACGCTGGGGGGCATGACGATGCTGCCACCTTCCCCCCCCCCCCCTCCTCCCTCCTGCACTGCCCACCCCCCCTCCTCAGCCCCCTTGAGGAACGTTCCTTTAATTCTCAGCTATCCGGGGCAGCTGACTCACTCAGACGTAACCCTGATGTGAAATCGGAATGTTATATAACCTGCCAGTTTACAGTGACAAATGCCCTTTTATGTAACATGTTGACGATAAAGCATGACTCGAATTTAATGTAACAGGATCAAGGGAAGCTCTATTTTGTTTCTCTCTCTCCCCGCTGGGTTATATAAGTGATCGTCAAGGGAGCTGGGCTGTGTTATATAATGGGGTGGTTGGGGGGGGGGGGGGGCTAGTGACTTATGTAAGTGCTGGATTCAAGTGTGTTAATGGGCTCAAGGGCCCTGATTTGCCAGCTGATCTCATTTGCCTGCTCAGTGGGCCAACGCTTTGCTCAAACCCCCCCCCCCCCCACCCCAACTCAAATCTCAGCAGCTCCCAGCTGTAGGTCGCTGTCTCCTCGTCGTGTTCTGTTTTTGAACAGCTTTTGATGAAGAAATGTTTTGGTTGGGGGGGGGGGATTAACGCTCCCCCCTCCCCAACACCCACACACACTATAAAAGGCTCCTTTAACTTACCCCCTTCGACCAGGGTTTCGGCCTCTCCCCCCCCCCCCCCCCCCCCCCCCCCCCTCCCCACCACCCACCCGGTCTCCTCTGTATCCTGTACGCGTTCTATGGTTGGTAAGGTTAAAAATATATACACGTGGGCGGAAAACCGGGTGCCCAGACTCATGTTGATGACTTCAACTTGTGGGATCACTCTGAACTCAGCTGTATCATCCACTTTAACAAGGCCCCAGGTGAAGAAATATCTTAAGCAGATAGCATTCCCCTCAGAGTGCAAAACAAATTGCACAACAGCGACTATATTCCCGCTCTCACTCTCTCGCTCTGCCAAATTGGCATCGTTTTCTGGCAAATGCCACTGTGTGACGATGGAGGGAGTTGGGCCTACAGTCAGGCTTGATAATACGAACCTTTGGGCCTGAAGTGAACAAGTCCAGGCCACTCCTGATCAATTGTTAGTCCAAATAAAAACTTGGATTCCATCGAAACAGTGAAAAACGCGGAAGGACTTGCTGCTCAGCAGTTTTTCGCTGATTTTCTGAAGGATAAACTCATTTAAAGTGAGCCTCGCTTTATTTTCACAGACGTTACCCAGTGATTTGAATCCTGTTGGAATAAATACTGTCACGCCATTGCAATGCCACCGAAAATAGTGCAAACCCTTCCCTCTCCCTGTAAACCCTCCCCAAATTTAAACTAATGTGGCAGGGGGATGGGAACCGATGCAGGAAGTTGGAAGGTAGTAAAACAGGGACAGAAGCAAAAGGAAGTAAGGGGAAAAGTGCAAGGCAGAGAAGACATAGTCAAAAATCTAAAAGGGCGACAGTACAAGGTACAGTGACTGAGGGGAGCTCAGTGAATCGGCCCAGTAATAACAAAAGGAATAAAACTGGAGATGTTAAGATTCAAAACAGAGGTAAAAAAACCAACATAAGTGTACTTTACCTGAATGCTCGTAGTATTCGGAATAAAGTAAATGAGTTGATGGCACAAATCATCGTAAATGACTATGATTTAGTGGCCATTACTGAAACATGGTTAAAGGATGGTCACGACTTGGAGTTAAATATCCGAGGGTATCAAACTATTCGGAAGGACAGAGTGGATGGTAAGGGAGGTGGTGTTGCTCTGTTATTTAAGGATGACATCCGGGCAATAGTAATAATAATAGACATCGGTGCTATGGAGGATAAGGTTGAATCCATTTGGGTGGAAATCAGGAATAGTAAGGCGAAAAAGTCACTGATAGGAGTAGTCTATCGGCCACCAAATAGTAACGTTATGGTGGGGCAGGCAATAAACAAAGAAATATCTGATGCATGTAGAAATGGTACAGCAGTTATCATGGGGGATTTTAATCTACATGTCGATTGGTTTAACCAGGTCGGCCAAGGCAACCTTGAGGAGGAGTTTATAGAATGTATCCGCGATAGTTTCCTAGAACAGTGTGTAATGGAACCTACGAGGGAACAAGCGGTCCTAGATCTTGTCCTGTGTAATGAGACAGGATTGATTCATGATCTCATAGTTAGGGATCCTCTCGGAAGGAGCGATCACAATATGGTGGAATTTAAAATACAGATGGAGGGTGAGAAAGTAAAATCAAATACTAGTGTTTTGTGTTTAAACAAAGGAGATTACAAGGGGATGAGAGAAGAACTAGCTAAGGTAGACTGGGAGCTAAGACTTTATGGTGGAACAGTTGAGGAACAGTGGAGAACCTTCCAAGCGATTTTTCACAGTGCTCAGCAAAGGTTTATACCAACAAAAAGGAAGGATGGTAGAAAGAGGGAAAATCGACCGTGGATATCTAAGGAAATAAGGGAGAGTATCAAATTGAAGGAAAAAGCATATAAAGTGGCAAAGATTGCTGGGAGATTAGAGGACTGGGAAATCTTTAGGGGGCAACAGAAAGCTACTAAAAAAGCTATAAAGAAGAGTAAGATAGAGTATGAGAGTAAACCTGCTCAGAATATAAAAACAGACAGTAAAAGTTTTTACAAATATATAAAACAAAAAAGAGTGGCTAAGGTAAATATTGGTCCTTTAGAGGATGAGAAGGGAGTTTTAATAATGGGAAATGAGGAAATGGCTGAGGAACTGAACAGGTTTTTTGGGTCGGTCTTCACAGTGGAAGACACAAATAACATGCCAGCGACTGATAGAAATGAGGCTATGACAGGTGAGGACCTTGAGAGGATTGTTATCACTAAGGAGGTAGTGATGGGCAAGCTAATGGGGCTAAAGGTAGACAAGTCTCCTGGCCCTGATGGAATGCATCCCAGAGTGCTAAAAGAGATGGCTAGGGAAATTGCAGATGCACTAGTGATAATTTACCGAAATTCACTAGACTCTGGGGTGGTCCCGGTGGATTGGAAATTAGCAAACGTGACACCACTGTTTAAAAAAGGAGGTAGGCAGAAAGCAGGAAATTATAGGCCAGTGAGCTTAACTTCGGTAGTAGGGAGGATGCTGGAATCTATCATCAAGGAAGAAATAGCGAGGCCTCTGGATAGAAATTGTCCCATTGGGCACACCCCATTAGTTAGGGCAGGTCATGCCTAACTAATTTAGTGGAATTTTTTGAGGACATTACCAGTGCAGTAGATAACGGGGAGCCGATGGATGTGGTATATCTGGATTTCCAGAAAGCCTTTGACAAGGTGCCACACAAAAGGTTGCTGCATAAGATAAAGATGCATGGCATTAAGGGTAAAGTAGTAGCATGGATAGAGGATTGGTTAATTAATAGAAAGCAAAGAGTGGGGATTAATGGGTGTTTCTCTGGTTGGCAATCAGTAGCTAGTGGTGTCCCTCAGGGATCCGTGTTGGGCCCACAATTGTTCACAATTTACATAGATGATTTGGAGTTGGGGACCAAGGGCAATGTGTCCAAGTTTGCAGATGACACTAAAATGAGTGGTAAAGCGAAAAGTGCAGAGGATACTGGAAGTCTGCAGAGGGATTTGGATAGGTTAAGTGAATGGGCTAGGGTCTGGCAGATGGAATACAATGTTGACAAATGTGAGGTTATCCATTTTGGTAGGAATAACAGCAAACAGGATTATTATTTGAACGATAAAATATTAAAGCATGCCACTGTGCAGAGAGACTTGGGTGTGCTAGTGCATGAGTCACAGAAGGTTGGTTTACAGGTGCAACAGGTGATTAAGAAGGCAAATGGAATTTTGTCCTTCATTGCTAGAGGGGTGGAGTTTAAGACTAGGGAGGTTATGTTGCAATTGTATAAGGTGTTAGTGAGGCCACACCTGGAGTATTGTGTTCAGTTTTGGTCTCCTTACCTGAGAAACGACGTACTGGCACTGGAGGGTGTGCAGAGGAGATTCACTAGGTTAATCCCAGAGCTGAAGGGGTTGGATTATGAGGAGAGGTTGAGTAGACTGGGACTGTACTCGTTGGAATTTAGAAGGATGAGGGGGGATCTTATAGAAACATTTAAAATTATGAAGGGAATAGATAGGATAGATGCAGGCAGGTTGTTTCCACTGGCGGGTGAAAGCAGAAATAGGGGACATAGCCTCAAAATAAGGGGAAGTAGATTTAGGACTGAGTTTAGGAGGAACTTCTTCACCCAAAGGGTTGTGAATCTATGGAATTCCTTGCCCAGTGAAGCAGTTGAGGCTCCTTCATTGAATGTTTTTAAGATAAAGATAGATAGTTTTTTGAAGAATAAAGGGATTAAGGGTTATGGTGTTCGGGCCGGATAGTGGAGTTGAGTCCACAAAAGGTCAGCCACGATCTCATTGAATGACGGAGCAGGCTCGAGGGGCCAGATGGCCTACTCCTGCTCCTAGTTCTTATGTTCTTATGTTCTTATGTAACAAGTGCCGTTTGCCACCGACTGTTTCATAGTCGGAGCCTCCTTATGTTCAATACCTGGAGCAGGGTTTTTATGTGTGTTATGTTGTGGGAAGGTTTTAGAAACTCAGTGCAGTAACTGGACATTGCCACCCACTTTCTCTTATCTCTGACTCCACCCTATTGGGACAGTGTAGAGGGAGCTTTACCCTGTATCTAACCCCGTGCTGTACCTGTCCTGGGAGTGTTTGATGGAGACAGTGTAGAGGGAGCTTTACTCTGTATCTAACCCCGTGCTGTACCTGTCCTGGGAGTGGTTGATGGGGATAGTGTATAGGGAGCTTTACTCTGTATCTAACCCCGTGCTGTACCTGTCCTGGGAGTGTTTGATAGGGACATTGTAGAGGGAGCTTTACTCTGTATCTAACCCTGTGCTGTTCCTGTCCTGGGAGTGTTTGATGGGGACAGTGTTAAGGGACCTTTACTCGTATCTAACCCCGTGCTGTACCTATCCTGGGAGTGTTTGATGGGGACAGTATAGAGGGAGCTTTACCCTGTACCTGTTGTGGTGAATGTAATTCACACTGTATAGTATTATGTCCTTGTGGGCTCTGTCTGTGAGCCGTTGCGCGGCTCTGCCCATTGGGGGAGATGAGGTGCTTGTACAGGGCTCCACCCTTGGCTCCGCCCATGGCCCATCCCACTACCGGAAGTATAAAGTGCTGCAGCCGTGTGAGCCTGCCCTCAGTTCTTCTGGTCGCAGGCAGGCTCAGTTGGAAGACTATTAAAACCACAGTTTACTTCCAATCGTGTTCCGAGTGAATTGATGGTCACATTACCTGTCCTGGGAGTGTTTGATGGGGACAGTGTAGAGGAAACTTTACTCGGTATCTAACCCCGTGCTGTACCTGTCCTGGGAGTGTTTAATGCAGACAGTGTAGAGGAAACTTTACTCGGTATCTAACCCCGTGCTGTACCTGTCCTGGGAGTTTTTGATGGGGACAGTGTAGAGGGTGCTTTACTCTGTATCTAACCCCGTGCTGTACCTGTCCTGGGAGTGTTTGATGGGGACAGTGTAGAGGGAGCTTTACTCTGTATCTAACCCCGTGCTGTACCTGTCCTGGGAGTGTTTGATGGGGACAGTGTAGAGGGAGCTTCACTCTGTATCTAACCCCGTGCTGTACCTGTCCTGGGAGTTTTTGATGGGGACAGTGTAGAGGGTGCTTTACTCTGTATCTAACCCCGTGCTGTACCTGTCCTGGGAGTGTTTGATGGGGACAGTGTAGAGGGAGCTTTACTCTGTATCTAACCCCGTGCTGTACCTGTCCTGGGAGTGTTTGATGGGGACAGTGTCGAGGGAGCTTTACTCTGTATCTAACCCCGTGTTGTACCTGTCCTGGGAGTGTTTGATGGGGACAGTGTAGAGCAGGGGTGGGCAAACTACGGCCCGCCAAAGGTCTTTATGCGGCCCACCAAGTCATTCTTATGACACTGTAGGTTCATCGTCTGCTCAGCCTCAGGGTCCTGGAGCCCCTCAGGATGCTCCAACCCCGGGCCTGTGGTCGCTCAGGATGAGCCATGCCTCCCTGCCAGAACACGTCCTCCGCACATCAGGCAGGGTCACGTGAGGTGAAATGTACCTGAAGAAAAATTGCCGGAAATTTCCAAAGCCGATTGGCAATTTGGAGCAAAATGGCCGGCTGAGGAAAATCTTCCTTATGAGTTAGGTTCCGGAATGTGCTGCCTGTGGAGGAGGCTGATTCTATTGTGGCTTCCAAAAGGGAATTGGACCACTATCTGAAGATGAAGAATTTGTAGGGCCTACGGGGAGAAGGCATGGGAGTAGCCCGAGGTGGCTTGATCTTGCAAAGAGCTAGCACGGACACGATGGACAGAACAGCCTCTTTCAAAGCTGTGCCCACTCTATGGTTCTGTGTTTCTATTCAGCAGTTCAGGCGGCATCTGGAGAGAGACAGATACAAAGGTTACTTTCAAAAGTAAAGATAGGCCCAGAAAATACCAGCAAACTAGTATGGCGGGGGGTGGGTACCGGAGCAATAGGTCAGAAGGTGAAAACATTGAGGGAGAACTGGGAAATAGGGCCAGTATGGCTCTGAGGAAGAGCAGACAAGGAGATGTTGCTGAAAACAGCGGGACTGGTGGCCTGAAGTGCATATGTTTTAATGCAAGAAGTATAACAGGTAAGGCAGATGAACTTAGAGCTTGGATTAGTACTTAGAACCATGATGTTGTTGCCATTACAGAGACTGGTTGAGGGAAGGACAAGATTGGCAGCTAAACGTTCCAGGATTCCGATGTTTCAGGCGGGATAGAGCGGGATGTAAAAGGGGTGGCGGAGTTGCGCTACTGGTTAGGGAGAATATCACAGCTGTACTGCGGGAGGACATCTCAGAGGGCAGCGAGGCTATATGGGTAGAGATCAGGAATAAGAAGGGTGCAGTCACAATGTTGGGGTTTTACTACAGGCCTCCCATCAGCCAGCGGGAAATAGAGGAGCAGATAGGTGGACAGATTTTGGAAAAGAGTAAAAACAACAGGGTTGTTGTGATGGGAGACTTTAACTTCCTAAATATTGACTGGGACTCACTTAGTGCTCACTTAGGGGCAGAGTTTGTAAGGGGCATCCAGGAGGGCTTCTTAAAACAAAATGTAGATAGTCCACTAGGGAAGGGGCTATACTGGACCTGGTATTGGGGAATGAGCCTGGCCAGGTGGTAGAAGTTTCAGTAGGGGAGCATTTCAGGAACAGTGACCACAATTCAGTAAGTTTTAAAGTGCTGGTGGACAAGGATAAGAGTGGTCCTAGGGTGAATGTGCTAAATTGGGGGAAGGCTAATTATAACAATATTCAGGAACTGAAGAACCCAGATTGGGGGCGGATGTTTGAGGGTAAATCAACATCTGACATGTGGGGGGCTTTCAAATGTCAGTTGAAAGGAATTCAGGACCGGCATATTCCTGTGCGGAAGAAGGATAAATATGGCAAATTTCGGGAACCTTGGATAACAAAAAATATTGTAGGCCTCGTCAAAAAGAAAAAGGAGGCATTTGTCAGGGCTAGAAGGCTGGGAGCAGACGAAGCCTGTGTGGAATATAAAGAAAGTAGGAAGGAACTTAGAACATAGAACATAGAACGATACAGCGCAGTACAGGCCCTTCGGCCCTCGATGTTGCACCGACATGGAAAAAAAAACTAAAGGCCATCTAACCTACACTATGCCCTTATCATCCATATGCTTATCCAATAAATTTTTAAATGCCCTCAATGTTGGCGAGTTCACTACTGTTGCAGGTAGGGCATTCCACGGCCTCACCACTCTTTGCGTAAAAAACCCACCTCTGACCTCTGTCCTATATCTATTACCCCTCAATTTAAGGCTATGTCCCCTCGTGCTAGCCACCTCCATCCGCGGGAGAAGGCTCTCGCTGTCCACCCTATCTAACCCTCTGATCATTTTGTATGCCTCTATTAAGTCACCTCTTAACCTTCTTCTCTCTAACTTAAGCAAGGAGTCAGGAGGGCTAAAAGGGGTCTCAAAAAGTCATTGGCAATTAGGGTTAAGGAAAATCCCAAGGCTTTTAACACGTACATAAAAAGCAAGAGGGTAGCCAGGGGAAGGGTTGGCCCACTGAAGGACAGGGGAGGGAATCTATGTAGAGCCAGAGGAAATGGGCGAGGTACTAAATGAACACTTTGCATCAATATTCACCAAAGAGAAGGAATTGGTGGATGTTGAGTCTGGAGAAGGGAGTGTAGATAGCCTGGGTCACATTGAGATCAAAAAGACGAGGTGCTGGGCGTCTTGAAAAATATTAAGGTAGATAAGTCCCCAGGGCCAGATGGGATCTACCCCAGAATACTGAAGGAGGCATGAGAGGAAATTGCTAAGGCCTTGACAGAAATCTTTGGATCCTCACTGTCTTCAGGTGATGTCCCGGAGGACTGGAGAATAGCCAGTGTTCTTTTGTTTAAGAAGGGTAACAAGGATAATCTAGGGAACTACAGGCCGGTGAGCCTTACGTCAGTGGTAGGGAAATTACTGGAGAGAATTCTTCGAGACAAGATCTACTCCCATTTGGAAGCAAGTGGACGTATTAGCGAGAGGCAGCACCGTTTTGTAAAGGGGAGGTCGTATCTCACTAACTTGATAAGAGTTTTTCAGGAGGTCACAAAGATGAGTGATGCAGGTAGGGCAGTGGGTATTCTCCATATGGACTTCAGCAAGGCCTTTGACAAGGTCCCTCATGGCAGACTGGTACAAAAGATGAAGTCACATGAGATCAGAGGTGAGCTGGCAAGATGGATACAGAACTGGTTAGGTCATAAAAGGCAGAGAGTAGGAATGGAAGGGTGCTCACTGGAACGACGGAGGTTGAGGGGCGACCTGACAGAGGTCTACAAAATTATGAGGGGCATAGACAGAGTGGATGGTCAGAGACTTTTTCCCGGGGTAGAGGGGTCAATTACTCAGGGCATAGGTTTAAGGTGCGAGTTGCAAGGTTTAGAGGAGATGTACGAGGCAAGTTTTTTACCCAGAGGGTAGTGGGTGCCTGGAACTCGCTGCCGGAGGAGGTGGTGGAAGCAGGGACGATAGTGACATTTAAGGGGCATCTTGACAAATACATGAATAGGATGGGAATAGAGGGATACGGACCCCGGAAGTGGAGAAGATTTTAGTTTAGGCGGGCAGCATGGTCGGCACAGGCTTGGAGGGCCGAAGGGCCTGTTCCTGTGCTGCACTTTTCTTTGTTCTTTGTTCTGTTTAACTTCAATTGTGGAGAAGCTTCTGGAAACAATAATTTGGGACAAATTTAATAGTAACGTGGGCAATCGTGGGTTAAAGCCAGCATGGATTTGTTGTTTTTTAATTTTTTTCCAATTAAGGGGCAATTTAGCGTGGCCAATCCACCTACCCTGCACATCTTTGGGTTGTGGGGGCGAAACCCACGCAAACACGGGGAGAATGTGCAAACTCCCACTGACAGTGACGCAGGGCCAGGATCGAACCTGGGACCTCAGCGCCGTGAGGCAGCAGTGCAGGATGGACTTGTGAAGAGAAAGTTGTGCTTAAGTAACTTACTGGAGTTTTTTTGAAGAGGTTGCAGAGAGGGTTGGTGAGGCCTGTTGCTGCACACTCTCGCACCGGAGACCCGGCGGCACATTTGTAGCTCAGGGGAGTGGAAAGCACAGCAGCCACCTGGGTGTGAGTTTGATTGAGTGCCAACAGAGAGGAACGGTCACCGGGTGTCCGTGGTAGGTTTGTAGTGAATTCCGCAGGGGTTAGTGGTTGGCAGCCTTGCCCTTCCCGATTAGTGACCTGGGCAGACCCCGGCGTACAGAACTTCAAAATGTGCGGAACTTGGAAGCACTCTGAGCTGCGAGTAGGGTCGAGTCGAACCTCAAAGCGACTGCTTGAGGAGCGGGCAGACGAAGTGGCAGACAAAACTCAACGCAGAGCAGTGTGAAGTGATTCATTGCGGCAGGAAATACACGGAGAGACGATGTAAAGTGAAGGGGGCGGCACGGTGGCACAGTGGTTAGCACTGCTGCCTCATAGCGCCAGGGACCCAGGTTTCGATTCCGGCTTCGGATCACTGTCTGTGTGGAGTTTGCCCTTTCTCCCCATGTTGGCGTGGGCTTCCTCCGGGTGCTCCGGTTTCCTCCTACAGTCCAAAGATGTGCAGGTTAGGTGAATTGGCCTCGCTAAATTGCCCCTCAGTGTTCCAAAGATGTGCAAGTGAGGCGGGGTTACGGGGAGAGGACGGGGGAGTGGGCCTAGCTAGGGTGCTCTTTCAGAGGGTATGTTTGATGGGCCAAATGGCCTCCTTCTGCACTGTAGTAATTCGCTGGTTCTATGGCATATAAAAGCACAGCAGGCCCGAGACGGTGAATCAAAATGGTGGTTTATTTTCAGGCAAAAGAAAAGGCTGCAAAACAGCCTACAGCGCATAGGACCCAACTGGGACCACTGATCATGACGGTCCCAATCCGGGCCCGGCTTTTAAGGGATGCCTCTCCCCATCAGCAGGGAAGATCGTATTCACGAGCCGCACGGGGAGATCAATCAGGCCGTTCCCCTGGGTCTCGTGAGGGTTATTACAGGGTTCAACCCAACAGGGGAGGACAGGAGTAGAGGGACCTGGGTGAGTATGTGCGAACATCATTCGAGGTGGCAGAAAGATTATGAGCGTGATGAATAAAGCCCACAGAATCCTAGATTTTATTCAGATGGGGTAGAGTAAAAGAGTAAGGGGGTTACATTAAACTCGCATAAATCACAGTTTCGACCTCACCAGCAGTATTCCGCACACCACACTTCAGGAGGGATGTGACGGCTTTGAAGAGAGCGCAGATAAAATTCACGAGCCCGGTTGCAGGGATGAGCAACGTAGTTATTCGGATATAATCGGATTAGTCAGGGTTGCTTGCCTTGGAGAAGAGAAGTTGAGAGGAGATTGGATCGAGGTGATCAAAACGGCGGGGATTCGGGACAGGGAGGGCAGGGAGAAACCCTTCCACTGGTGGAAGCATCGAGAACGAGAGGGTCACAGATTTAAAGTGATTGGCAAGAGGAGCAATAACGAGAGGAGGAACGCTCCCACGGTGAGGCTCTGGAATGCACGGCTTGAGAATGTGGCGGAGGCGGGTTCAATGGAGGGTGTCAAGAGGGAATCAGATTGTTAGTGTCATGATATACAGACAGACAACTGTGCTAACTGTGCTACTGATTCAATAAATCAGATTGAACTAACTTCAAGGTTTAGAGTATCTTTTGGTTAAAACTGCATCCAGTTGCAGCCTGTATTATCCCAGAGTACATCACACATGGTACCAGGACATGCAGATAATGATATACAGACAGGCACAGTCAGGCAGCTAATGAACACAGAGAACAGGACATGACCAATGAGCAGGCAGGACACTCAGGGGTAGTATCTGACTATACAAGGCACGAGGCACTCACACTCCGCCTCTTTCCACTGGTGAACATCTACAGAGTGAGTCAGGGTGTATGGACAGAGTCACACCTCCAGCACGTGGCTAAGAGCTAGCCTGGTTCAGTCAGACAGAGTAACCACGCTTAGGTTAGCAGAGACTCAAACTCATAGAGAACTGTGCTAACTGTGCTACTGGTTCAATAAATCAGATTGAACCAACTTCAAGGTCTGGAGTATCTTTTGGTTAAAGCTGCATCCAGTTGCAGCCTGTGTTATCTCAGAGTACATAACACAACAGTTAGCGGAAAAGGAAGAATGTGCAGGGCTACGGGGAGAAGGCGGGGGGGGGGGGGAGAGGGGGAGAATGGCACTCGGGTAATCGCTCGTTCGGAGAGCAGGTGCAGAAAGGAGGGGCTGAATGGCTTTCTTCTGCAGGTAACCATGTTGTGATTCTGAGGCCTGTGAGCTTCCATCAGGAATGGAAAAAGGAAAATGGAGAAGGAAAGGAGATAGAACATAGAACAGTACAGCACAGAACAGGCCCTTCGGCCCTCGATGTTGTGCCGAGCAATGATCACCCTACTTTAAACCCACGTAACCCGTATACCCGTAACCCAACAATCCCCCCATTAACCTTACATTACGGGCAATTTTAGCATGGCCAATCCACCTAACCCGCACATCTTTGGACTGTGGGAGGAAACCGGAGCGCCCGGAGGAAACCCACGCACACACAGGGAGGACGTGCAGACCACACAGACAGTGACCCAGCCGGGAATCGAACCTGGGACCCTGGAGCTGTGAAGCATTGATGCTAACCACCATGCTACCGTGAGGCCCCTTTGTCGCGGATTTGGACCCAATCGCAGAGGTCGGGAAAGCGGGGGTGGTCGGAACGGAGGAAAGGTCAAAAGGCCCGTGATTGGGTGGAAGGGAAGAGAGACTGAAGGGAGCAAAGGTGCAAAGCAAATTGAGACGGTATCTGTAATAACCTTTTCGAGGGGCCATAGAGATACACAAGTCAATCTCCCCCTGGGGACTCGTAGAGTACGAACATTCCCGTTAGCGGGTGAAGGCCGGCCCGGTTGGGGACCGGCCTTCAGGTCGCCCCGCCTGTCGGCCACCGTAGTGGCCGTCACCTTGACCTAAACAAACATCCCTTCACTCACCTTCTCGGCTCTCCTGGGCCCTCGCAGTAACGGGATAAGTGAAGAAAATACTTGGCAACGGCAGAGTTGGTCAACGGCAGGGGTCGATCGGCAGAACGGGAGAGTCGCTGGCAATTTAAAATTGTTGGAACTCGACACGGCGTCCAGGAGGTTGTAAAGTAAGGCATCGGTTTAGCACAGGGCTAAATCGCTGGCTTTGAAAGCAGACCACGGCAGGCCAGCAGCAGTTCAATTCCTGTACCAGCCTCCCCGAACAGGCGCCGGAATGTGGCGACTAGGGGCTTTTCACAGTAACTTCATTTGAAACCTACTCGTGACAACGAGCAAAATTTCATTTCATTTCAAAAGAAATCTTTAATACGTCCTCGCCCCCGAAAATATGTCGCAACGACATTCAGGCCTCGTTATTGCAAAACTAGGAGCGACCTGACGAATGTAGCCCTTATCTATCTGGAGCTCATTAGATTGTGGCACGAGAAAACAAATCATTTAACAAGAAAGTGAGAACAAGCACTTGAAATTGAAAAAAGAATAGCTGCTGGCGAGCTGAAACTAAATATGAAATAGAGAAAATACTCGAGGGTGTATCTGGGAAAATGGCAGCGTCGCCTTCCTGATGTCAAGCTGGGAGAAGCGGTTTATTATTTTTTTTGTAGGTTTCTAACAACGTGGGGAGCTCATAAAATCGAGGATTTGATCTGAAAGCGAAGCAGGGGTTTAGCAAAGGGTCGGTTCGCCGTTCGAGGAAGGGCTTGGCTTTTGTCTGCAAATCCCATTGTGTAACCTGCACTTATCAAAAGAACACTGTGTTCCAGAGCTTCTATTTTTAACACAAGGCTGCTGAACACTATGGTAAATACCAGTCGGTTTTAATGACATTTAATTGCAGCCTGTCAACCGGGTCTCAAGTGTTTATTGTACAAGTTTCCAAAGCAATTTTCAATCGGTGTCTCAGGAGGGGAGTGGGGGGGGGGGGGGGCACATTATTAACCTCGCTGTGAAAAATTAATCTTGCCGACTCATCGATCTCCAATTCATTTCGTCGCATTCGCTGAGTCGCGCCCCCCCTGCCAGGAACCTTAAAAAGTTAACTTCTTGTTTCCCCCCCCCCCCTCCCGCGCTCTCTTCAAGACCCACCTGGCCTATGGGTGAGGGCAGCTATTCCACAATGGGAGGCGTTGCAGTGAATCCCGACTCGGTCCTCGTCCAACATATGTG
Organism: Scyliorhinus canicula; assembly: GCF_902713615.1. Classification (NCBI taxonomy): domain Eukaryota; kingdom Metazoa; phylum Chordata; class Chondrichthyes; order Carcharhiniformes; family Scyliorhinidae; genus Scyliorhinus; species Scyliorhinus canicula. The sequence goes on from NC_052170.1 coordinate 14,228,392, forward strand.
CGCTTGTCACATTCACACGTACAACACAAATACACTCATACAACACGCAAATGCACAATGCACACACTTGGCGCTCACGCATATGCGGCTAACGCGCACACACTCAACATGTAAAACACACAAAAACATGCATACTTAATAGACATACAGCATAAAAACAATACGCACGCACACACAACACACGTATGCACAATACACACATGGCATGCATTTATATGCACACAACACATCACACACAACACATAACACACATATAACATAAAGACAAAAAACAAACACACAACACATGATCACAAAACACACGCGCACACAACGGGCGCACACATACTACGCAATACACACATGACATGTGCACGTATGCCCTCAGAACACGCACAAAACTCACACCAAACACACTTGCACATGACATACACACAACACACACACATGATATGCGTGAAACACAGACACACACAGACATACACAAGACATGCACACGTAATATGGTCCTTGTAATAATCAGACTTTATACTCAAAATGCTGGAGTTTCATCGAGTGTATTTCTGACATATCTCTGTGTGTCTGGTGGGCTGATCCATTGGTTACTTGGAACAGAACCTGCGGTGCAGCAGAACACCCCGTTCTTATAATAATTTGTTTCTATTTCCTGACAAATAATATAACAACACATGTACACACCTACACATTACATGTGCACAACACACACACAACACAAACACACACACACAACACAAACACAACACAAACACATACACACATAAAACACACACAACACAGACATAACAAATGCTCACACAACGCACAAAACACACACACACACAATAAATGCACACGGCATATGCATACAGGTACAACAGATACATACCACATGCCCACAACACATGGACGGACAACACACAGTGCACACACACAACACATGCAAACAACATACACAATATGAGCACAGAAAACACCCACACATGTGCATACATATTACAAACACATAACACATGCACAGCATGAGTACACAATGTACATACAGACCTCATGCACATACACACACACACATGCACTCATCATGCACAAAGACACTTAAGAGCTCACATACAAGTAGATGTGCTCTCACACACACCCGGTAACAGACTGATGCGCGATCAATAACTACTGAAACGAGGATGTAGTCCGAATTGAAGGCTTTAATCGGCAAGATGTTTCCCCAGCAACTCGAGTACAGAAAAGGCAGGCTGCTGGGAAACACGGGCTCTTATACTCCGCCTCACTGGGCGGAGCTACCTTACACTCTGACCAATGAAATACAAGCCATTGGGCCAATGAGCAGCGAGCCTTCTCCACCAATGGTGGCTCAGCACTCCCAGGTACCGTAGTACCTCTAGTCATACTACCCACACACACGCCATTTTAAAGATATGAGTGACCAGTTCCTGATCAGGAGCCGGTCCGGTGCCCCATCCTCCACTTCCTCCCCATTCCTCCTGCCCTGAATCATCGCTAGCATCCCTTATCGATGCTTCATTTATTCCGATAAATTTATTATTTACCTTGTTCCTTTGAAAGTGGGAAGGGAAGGTAATTATCATTTTGAGGGGGAAGCAAATATCCAGGGATAAACACGTATCATAGTACGACAGAGCTAAGTGACGTCAGAAGGGAGAACGTGGACTATATAGTAGCTTATCACAACTCCCAAAGCATATCACAAATAATAAAGTAATGATTATTAAAATGAGGGTTGTTATAAACAGGTTGGTTCTGCCACTTGCATCTTTATTGTGCCTTTCATAACCTTAAGATGCCCCCAAGTGTTTTACAACCAATGCAGTACTTGTTAAGTTGCCAGGAAGATATCTCCTGTAGAATATTAATTTGTAATATCGTCTGCTGGATATTTATCTTCAAAACATTTTGAAAGGGACGCTTAGTGCTGAAGGGAGAACAGTGGCCAACCGCAGCTACTAAGTTGCTTTTGTGAAGGCGGCAAGACACTTTATGGCCACATAGAGTCCACGGAGCTCTCACAGACAAGGGCTAAGATAAGCCTCAGATTGATACCAGAGTGGGGTCACGTGACCCAGCCCTTGTGGGTGTCACATATACTAGATTTGAACGAACAGGCAGCGACTGTCACAGGGACAGTCGTGGCAATAGCCTTATTCCCTCTCTCTCTTTCCCAAACCTCTCTCAAGAGCTGAGCTGAGTTGTGCTTTAGAAACTCACCAGAAGACCTCATTGCTGCAAACTGAGAGTTCTTGAAGGAGGGCTCCAACTCAATGCCAAGAAATAAAAGACATCAAAGCAGAGTGACTGTTTCAGTGAGAAAGCAAAGTACCAGAAGGTACTGTGTGCGGTCGGCTATATAAGGGGTATCGCGGTACCTAAGTGGGATGTACCTTATACTGTAGTATGAGTGGTAGAACCTGCCTGCTGGCTCCGCCCAGCAGGCGGAGCATAAGAGACTGTGTTTCACCCACAGCAGTCATTCTGTACCGGAGCTGCTGGGGTAACTACTTGTTCATTAAAGCCTTCACTTGGACTACAAGTAGTGATTGATCGTGCATCAATGTGGAAAGTAACTCTTTAGTGGCAAACAAGCATTGGACAATCCCCGAAAAACGTTTCTGACTTTACCTTCTTTTTCACGTCCACATTTTAACATCTGATGCTCTATGTTATTTCTTTTCGTCTATGCCTGCGGAGGTTGTGTGTGCATTTTTATTTTACATTAGTGGAGAGTTGGACATATTTGTACATTTTAAATCTTTTTGTTAATAATTGTTAATAAAGCTAACTCTTTACTTGTTAACTCAGGGAATCTTGAATTGAGCTAAACGCAGGTAAGTACATTTTGGCAATATCACTTGCTTTTTAATTAAACTCTCTTTTTCATCAAGCTAGGAATGGGACAAAGTGAGGAGTTAACTAACCCTGTAAGCTTGTTGGAACACAGTCCAATCACTGTCGTAATGCAGGAATTGCGATAGTCGCTATGCTCAAAGCAAACTCCCACACACTGTGGTGTGGTGGTAACTAGACAATAGTGATGTTAACTGAGGGATAAATCATGTCCAGGACCCCAGGGAGAAAAAGTCCCCCATTCCTCCTTGGTGGTTCTTTTGCGCTCACCTGAGATGGCATAAGGACCGTAGTTTAATAGGTCAAGCAGAAAAATTAGACCTTCGGCAGAGCAGCACTCCCTCAGTAATGCACTGGAAATATCGCATGGGCTTTGGGCTCAAGTTTGGTACGAGCAATAGGCAGGTGCATCTGCCCACTTTGTTGATCATTGTCCATTCATTAATTGGATGATAACAGGGAGATTGTGCTGCTGCTATGGGCTTCAAAGGCCTGGAACGTCTCGTTAAGTCCCAATCTCACCTTCCAGGAAGCAAGCTAGTTGTTCTAGAGAGTTCCAGGATGTAGCCTCATCTGTGGTCCCACTTCAGTACAGAGGGCATGCTGCACTGTCAAATGTTAAGATGAGGGTCTATCAGCACCCCCCCCCCCTCCACCCCCCCTCCTTCCCGGAGTGTTCCCGGCCAATATTTATCCCCTAAACAACCTCACTGGAATCTTGCTGTGTGCAAAATTGGTCGCCACGCACCCTGCCCTGAATATTAACCCACATTCAGGCTACCATTGGTTAAAGTAGGGACAAAGACGCATTTGTGCAATAATATCACAAGAATAGAGCTTCAACAGGGAGGGCACAGAATGGGGCCAAAGCGGAACATTCCAGTGAATGCGATCGTCGATAACAATTTGGCGTGAACAATGGATTATGGGATAGGCAAGGTCTTGCTGGGCTGCCGTTTTGTCTTCGAGGTGCGGGATGTGGCGGGGGTTCCATTCTTCCTGAAAAGTGCTCTGTGAAAGTGGAGTAATTCAGCCTGATCTCAAGATAACCCGTTCTCGATGACTGCCAGGTACATAGTGATCTTGGGCCCCGTCCAGCAACGAGACAGTGATGCGCCCAGAGAGCAAGGCCGGGAGCACTCTTCCCTCTCCTCCTCCTTTGTCAGGCTGAGGGGCCGCTGCAGAAAAGACAGAATTTTCGCAAGGTGGGGTGCTCAGGCCAATTATTTTTCAGAAGACACGGGAAACCGATTTATCGATGGCTCTTGTGGTGGCGCAGTGGTTAGCACTGCTGCCTCACGGCGCCGAGGACCCGGGTTCGATCCCGGTCCTGGGTCACTGTGTGTATGTGTGGGGATTTTGCACATTCTCCCCATGGCTGCGTGGGTCCCACCACCACGACCCAAATGGGTGAGCCACGCTAAGAGTTGCCCCTTAATTCGAAAAAAAAAAGTATTGGGTACATTAAATTTTTATTAAAAATCGCTGACTTATGGACAAAACCTCCAGGATTGGCCTACATCACAGGGACTGCAGCGGTTCAAGAAGGCAGCTCACCACCACCTCCTCGAGGGCAATTAGGAATGGGCTAATAAATGCTGGATCTCGCCAGCGACCCCCTCATCCCGTGAATGAATTTGGAAAAAAGACAATCAGAGCAGGTTCCATTGTTAAACCCTTTCCCAGGATATTAGCCTCATTTGTGGGGTTTGTGAGGAAGCTGTGAGTCACTGGGGGCGCACAGCGAGGGAGGGGGCATTGGAGAAGAGTGTTCGGGAATCAAAACGTTCGCCCTGTTTCTCCACAGATGCTGCCAGACCCCCAGCTGAGTTTTACCAGCCCTTGCTCTTTTTATTTCGGGTTTCTACCATCAGCCGTATTTGAATGTCATCACGATGGGAGATTAGTCAAATCATCTACCCCATTCTGTATAGTCAAATCATCTACCCCGTTCTGTATAGTCAAATCATCTACCCCATTCTGTATAGTCAAATCAT